>NW_027366425.1:0-73007 GCF_046119375.1 Phyllobates terribilis
CAGGAAAAAGCAAAAAATTTCAGAATTGCACCTTGCAATGTGGAGATATTACTGTTTGTGCATTTACAATATTCATTGATTTTTGCCATTGAAAAACGTCCAGAAATGTTTGAAGCTACTGACTGAATGAAAGGAGCTGGCATCTCACTCTTTGAATCTTCTTTATCATGCTAGGATTAGCAGGAAAAAGCAAAAAATTTCAGAATTGCACCTTGCAATGTGGAGATATTACTGTTTGTGCATTTACAATATTCATTGCTTTTTGCCATTGAAAAACATCATGTTATTCATATACCAGAAATGTTTGAAGCTACTGACTGAATGAAAGGAGCTGGCATCTCACTCTCTTTGAATCTTTATCATGCTAGGATTAACAGGAAAAAGCAAAAAATTTCAGAATTGCACCTTGCAATGTGGAGATATTACTTTTTGTGCATTTACAATATTCATTGATTTTTGCCATTGAAAAACGTCCAGAAATGTTTGAAGCTACTGACTGAATGAAAGGAGCTGGCATCTCACTCTCTTTGAATCTTCTTTATCATGCTAGGATTAGCAGGAAAAAGCAAAAAATTTCAGAATTGCACCTTGCAATGTGGAAATATTACTGTTTGTGCATTTACAATATTCATTGATTTTTGCCATTGAAAAACATGTTTTTCATATACCAGAAATGTTTGAAGCTACTGACTGAATGAAAGGAGCTGGCATCTCACTCTCTTTGAATCTTCTTTATCATGCTAGGATTAACAGGAAAAAGCAAAAAATTTCAGAATTGCACCTTGCAATGTGGAGATATTACTGTTTGTGCATTTACAATATTCATTGATTTTTGCCATTGAAAAACGTCCAGAAATGTTTGAAGCTACTGACTGAATGAAAGGAGCTGGCATCTCACTCTCTTTGAATCTTCTTTATCATGCTAGGATTAGCAGGAAAAAGCAAAAAATTTCAGAATTGCACCTTGCAATGTGGAGATATTACTGTTTGTGCATTTACAATATTCATTGATTTTTGCCATTGAAAAACATGTTTTTCATATACCAGAAATGTTTGAAGCTACTGACTGAATGAAAGGAGCTGGCATCTCACTCTCTTTGAATCTTCTTTATCATGCTAGGATTAACAGGAAAAAGCAAAAAATTTCAGAATTGCACCTTGCAATGTGGAGATATTACTGTTTGTGCATTTACAATATTCATTGATTTTTGCCATTGAAAAACGTCCAGAAATGTTTGAAGCTACTGACTGAATGAAAGGAGCTGGCATCTCACTCTCTTTGAATCTTCTTTATCATGCTAGGATTAGCAGGAAAAAGCAAAAAATTTCAGAATTGCACCTTGCAATGTGGAGATATTACTGTTTGTGCATTTACAATATTCATTGATTTTTGCCATTGAAAAACATGTTTTTCATATACCAGAAATGTTTGAAGCTACTGACTGAATGAAAGGAGCTGGCATCTCACTCTCTTTGAATCTTCTTTATCCTGCTTGGATTAGCAGGAAAAAGCAAAAAATTTCAGAATTGCACCTTGCAATGTGGAGATATTACTGTTTGTGCATTTACAATATTCATTGATTTTTGCCATTGAAAAACGTCCAGAAATGTTTGAAGCTACTGACTGAATGAAAGGAGCTGGCATCTCACTCTCTTTGAATCTTCTTTATCATGCTAGGATTAGCAGGAAAAAGCAAAAAATTTCAGAATTGCACCTTGCAATGTGGAGATATTACTGTGCATTTACAATATTCATTGATTTTTGCCATTGAAAAACATGTTTTTCATATACCAGAAATGTTTGAAGCTACTGACTGAATGAAAGGAGCGGAGCTGGCATCTCACTCTCTTTGAATCTTCTTTATCATGCTAGGATTAACAGGAAAAAGCAAAAAATTTCAGAATTGCACCTTGCAATGTGGAGATATTACTGTTTGTGCATTTACAATATTCAATGATTTTTGCCATTGAAAAACGTCCAGAAATGTTTGAAGCTACTGACTGAATGAAAGGAGCTGGCATCGCACTCTCTTTGAATCTTCTTTATCATGCTAGGATTAGCAGGAAAAAGCAAAAAATTTCAGAATTGCACCTTGCAATGTGGAGATATTACTGTTTGTGCATTTACAATATTCATTGATTTTTGCCATTGAAAAACATGTTTTTCATATACCAGAAATGTTTGAAGCTACTGACTGAATGAAAGGAGCTGGCATCTCACTCTCTTTGAATCTTCTTTATCATGCTAGGATTAGCAGGAAAAAGCAAAAAATTTCAGAATTGCACCTTGCAATGTGGAGATATTACTGTTTGTGCATTTACAATATTCATTGATTTTTGCCATTGAAAAACATGTTTTTCATATACCAGAAATGTTTGAAGCTACTGACTGAATGAAAGGAGCTGGCATCTCACTCTCTTTGAATCTTCTTTATCCTGCTAGGATTAGCAGGAAAAAGCAAAAAATTTCAGAATTGCACCTTGCAATGTGGAGATATTACTGTTTGTGCATTTACAATATTCATTGATTTTTGCCATTGAAAAACGTCCAGAAATGTTTGAAGCTACTGACTGAATGAAAGGAGCTGGCATCTCACTCTCTTTGAATCTTCTTTATCATGCTAGGATTAGCAGGAAAAAGCAAAAAATTTCAGAATTGCACCTTGCAATGTGGAGATATTACTGTTTGTGCATTTACAATATTCATTGATTTTTGCCATTGAAAAACGTCCAGAAATGTTTGAAGCTACTGACTGAATGAAAGGAGCTGGCATCTCACTCTTTGAATCTTCTTTATCATGCTAGGATTAGCAGGAAAAAGCAAAAAATTTCAGAATTGCACCTTGCAATGTGGAGATATTACTGTTTGTGCATTTACAATATTCATTGCTTTTTGCCATTGAAAAACATCATGTTATTCATATACCAGAAATGTTTGAAGCTACTGACTGAATGAAAGGAGCTGGCATCTCACTCTCTTTGAATCTTCTTTATCATGCTAGGATTAACAGGAAAAAGCAAAAAATTTCAGAATTGCACCTTGCAATGTGGAGATATTACTTTTTGTGCATTTACAATATTCATTGATTTTGCCATTGAAAAACGTCCAGAAATGTTTGAAGCTACTGACTGAATGAAAGGAGCTGGCATCTCACTCTCTTTGAATCTTCTTTATCATGCTAGGATTAGCAGGAAAAGCAAAAAATTTCAGAATTGCACCTTGCAATGTGGAGATATTACTGTTTGTGCATTTACAATATTCATTGATTTTGCCATTGAAAAACATGTTTTTCATATACCAGAAATGTTTGAAGCTACTGACTGAATGAAAGGAGCTGGCATCTCACTCTCTTTGAATCTTCTTTATCATGCTAGGATTAGCAGGAAAAAGCAAAAAATTTCAGAATTGCACCTTGCAATGTGGAGATATTACTGTTTGTGCATTTACAATATTCATTGATTTTTGCCATTGAAAAACATGTTTTTCATATACCAGAAATGTTTGAAGCTACTGACTGAATGAAAGGAGCTGGCATCTCACTCTCTTTGAATCTTCTTTATCATGCTAGGATTAGCAGGAAAAAGCAAAAAATTTCAGAATTGCACCTTGCAATGTGGAGATATTACTGTTTGTGCATTTACAATATTCATTGATTTTTGCCATTGAAAAACGTCCAGAAATGTTTGACAGCTACTGACTGAATGAAAGGAGCTGGCATCTCACTCTCTTTGAATCTTCTTTATCATGCTAGGATTAGCAGGAAAAAGCAAAAAATTTCAGAATTGCACCTTGCAATGTGGAGATATTACTGTTTGTGCATTTACAATATTCATTGATTTTTGCCATTGAAAAACATGTTTTTCATATACCAGAAATGTTTGAAGCTACTGACTGAATGAAAGGAGCTGGCATCTCACTCTCTTTGAATCTTCTTTATCATGCTAGGATTAACAGGAAAAAGCAAAAAATTTCAGAATTGCACCTTGCAATGTGGAGATATTACTGTTTTGTGCATTTACAATATTCATTGATTTTTGCCATTGAAAAACGTCCAGAAATGTTTGAAGCTACTGACTGAATGAAAGGAGCTGGCATCTCACTCTCTTTGAATCTTCTTTATCATGCTAGGATTAGCAGGAAAAAGCAAAAAATTTCAGAATTGCACCTTGCAATGTGGAGATATTACTGTTTGTGCATTTACAATATTCATTGATTTTTGCCATTGAAAAACATGTTTTTCATATACCAGAAATGTTTGAAGCTACTGACTGAATGAAAGGAGCTGGCATCTCACTCTCTTTGAATCTTCTTTATCATGCTAGGATTTAGCAGGAAAAAGCAAAAAATTTCAGAATTGCACCTTGCAATGTGGAGATATTACTGTTTGTGCATTTACAATATTCATTGATTTTTGCCATTGAAAACATGTTTTTCATATACCAGAAATGTTTGAAGCTACTGACTGAATGAAAGGAGCTGGCATCTCACTCTCTTTGAATCTTCTTTATCATGCTAGGATTAGCAGGAAAAAGCAAAAAATTTCAGAATTGCACCTTGCAATGTGGAGATATTACTGTTTGTGCATTTACAATATTCATTGATTTTTGCCATTGAAAAACGTCCAGAAATGTTTGAAGCTACTGACTGAATGAAAGGAGCTGGCATCTCACTCTCTTTGAATCTTCTTTATCATGCTAGGATTAGCAGGAAAAAGCAAAAAATTTCAGAATTGCACCTTGCAATGTGGAGATATTACTGTTTGTGCATTTACAATATTCATTGATTTTTGCCATTGAAAAAACATCCATGTTTTTCATATACCAGAAATGTTTGAAGCTACTGACTGAATGAAAGGAGCTGGCATCTCACTCTCTTTGAATCTTCTTTATCATGCTAGGATTAGCAGGAAAAAGCAAAAAATTTCAGAATTGCACCTTGCAATGTGGAGATATTACTGTTTGTGCATTTACAATATTCATTGATTTTTGCCATTGAAAAACATCATGTTTTTCATATACCAGAAATGTTTGAAGCTACTGACTGAATGAAAGGAGCTGGCATCTCACTCTCTTTGAATCTTCTTTATCATGCTAGGATTAGCAGGAAAAAGCAAAAAATTTCAGAATTGCACCTTGCAATGTGGAGATATTACTGTTTGTGCATTTACAATATTCATTGATTTTTGCCATTGAAAAACGTCCAGAAATGTTTGAAGCTACTGACTGAATGAAAGGAGCTGGCATCTCACTCTCTTTGAATCTTCTTTATCATGCTAGGATTAGCAGGAAAAAGCAAAAAATTTCAGAATTGCACCTTGCAATGTGGAGATATTACTGTTTGTGCATTTACAATATTCATTGATTTTTGCCATTGAAAAACATCATGTTATTCATATACCAGAAATGTTTGAAGCTACTGACTGAATGAAAGGAGCTGGCATCTCACTCTCTTTGAATCTTCTTTATCATGCTAGGATTAACAGGAAAAAGCAAAAAATTTCAGAATTGCACCTTGCAATGTGGAGATATTACTGTTTGTGCATTTACAATATTCATTGATTTTTGCCATTGAAAAACGTCCAGAAATGTTTGAAGCTACTGACTGAATGAAAGGAGCTGGCATCTCACTCTCTTTGAATCTTCTTTATCATGCTAGGATTAGCAGGAAAAAGCAAAAAATTTCAGAATTGCACCTTGCAATGTGGAGATATTACTGTTTGTGCATTTACAATATTCATTGATTTTTGCCATTGAAAAACATGTTTTTCATATACCAGAAATGTTTGAAGCTACTGACTGAATGAAAGGAGCTGGCATCTCACTCTCTTTGAATCTTCTTTATCATGCTAGGATTAGCAGGAAAAAGCAAAAAATTTCAGAATTGCACCTTGCAATGTGGAGATATTACTGTTTGTGCATTTACAATATTCATTGATTTTTGCCATTGAAAAACATGTTTTTCATATACCAGAAATGTTTGAAGCTACTGACTGAATGAAAGGAGCTGGCATCTCACTCTCTTTGAATCTTCTTTATCCTGCTAGGATTAGCAGGAAAAAGCAAAAAATTTCAGAATTGCACCTTGCAATGTGGAGATATTACTGTTTGTGCATTTACAATATTCATTGATTTTTGCCATTGAAAAACGTCCAGAAATGGTTTGAAGCTACTGACTGAATGAAAGGAGCTGGCATCTCACTCTCTTTGAATCTTCTTTATCATGCTAGGATTAGCAGGAAAAAGCAAAAAATTTCAGAATTGCACCTTGCAATGTGGAGATATTACTGTTTGTGCATTTACAATATTCATTGATTTTTGCCATTGAAAAACGTCCAGAAATGTTTGAAGCTACTGACTGAATGAAAGGAGCTGGCATCTCACTCTCTTTGAATCTTCTTTATCATGCTAGGATTAGCAGGAAAAAGCAAAAAATTTCAGAATTGCACCTTGCAATGTGGAGATATTACTGTTTGTGCATTTACAATATTCATTGATTTTTGCCATTGAAAAACATCATGTTATTCATATACCAGAAATGTTTGAAGCTACTGACTGAATGAAAGGAGCTGGCATCTCACTCTCTTTGAATCTTCTTTATCATGCTAGGATTAACAGGAAAAAGCAAAAAATTTCAGAATTGCACCTTGCAATGTGGAGATATTACTGTTTGTGCATTTACAATATTCATTGATTTTTGCCATTGAAAAACGTCCAGAAATGTTTGAAGCTACTGACTGAATGAAAGGAGCTGGCATCTCACTCTCTTTGAATCTTCTTTATCATGCTAGGATTAGCAGGAAAAAGCAAAAAATTTCAGAATTGCACCTTGCAATGTGGAAATATTACTGTTTGTGCATTTACAATATTCATTGATTTTTGCCATTGAAAAACATGTTTTTCATATACCAGAAATGTTTGAAGCTACTGACTGAATGAAAGGAGCTGGCATCTCACTCTCTTTGAATCTTCTTTATCATGCTAGGATTAACAGGAAAAAGCAAAAAATTTCAGAATTGCACCTTGCAATGTGGAGATATTACTGTTTGTGCATTTACAATATTCATTGATTTTTGCCATTGAAAAACGTCCAGAAATGTTTGAAGCTACTGACTGAATGAAAGGAGCTGGCATCTCACTCTCTTTGAATCTTCTTTATCATGCTAGGATTAGCAGGAAAAAGCAAAAAATTTCAGAATTGCACCTTGCAATGTGGAGATATTACTGTTTGTGCATTTACAATATTCATTGATTTTTGCCATTGAAAAACATGTTTTTCATATACCAGAAATGTTTGAAGCTACTGACTGAATGAAAGGAGCTGGCATCTCACTCTCTTTGAATCTTCTTTATCATGCTAGGATTAACAGGAAAAGCAAAAAATTTCAGAATTGCACCTTGCAATGTGGAGATATTACTGTTTGTGCATTTACAATATTCATTGATTTTTGCCATTGAAAAACGTCCAGAAATGTTTGAAGCTACTGACTGAATGAAAGGAGCTGGCATCTCACTCTCTTTGAATCTTCTTTATCATGCTAGGATTAGCAGGAAAAAGCAAAAAATTTCAGAATTGCACCTTGCAATGTGGAGATATTACTGTTTGTGCATTTACAATATTCATTGATTTTTGCCATTGAAAAACTCTTCATGTTTTTTTCATATACCAGAAATGTTTGAAGCTACTGACTGAATGAAAGGAGCTGGCATCTCACTCTCTTTGAATCTTCTTTATCATGCTAGGATTAGCAGGAAAAAGCAAAAAATTTCAGAATTGCACCTTGCAATGTGGAGATATTACTGTTTGTGCATTTACAATATTCATTGATTTTTGCCATTGAAAAACATGTTTTTCATATACCAGAAATGTTTGAAGCTACTGACTGAATGAAAGGAGCTGGCATCTCACTCTCTTTGAATCTTCTTTATCCTGCTAGGATTAGCAGGAAAAAGCAAAAAATTTCAGAATTGCACCTTGCAATGTGGAGATATTACTGTTTGTGCATTTACAATATTCATTGATTTTTGCCATTGAAAAACGTCCAGAAATGTTTGAAGCTACTGACTGAATGAAAGGAGCTGGCATCTCACTCTCTTTGAATCTTCTTTATCATGCTAGGATTAGCAGGAAAAAGCAAAAAATTTCAGAATTGCACCTTGCAATGTGGAGATATTACTGTTTGTGCATTTACAATATTCATTGATTTTTGCCATTGAAAAACATCATGTTATTCATATACCAGAAATGTTTGAAGCTACTGACTGAATGAAAGGAGCTGGCATCTCACTCTCTTTGAATCTTCTTTATCATGCTAGGATTAACAGGAAAAAGCAAAAAATTTCAGAATTGCACCTTGCAATGTGGAGATATTACTGTTTGTGCATTTACAATATTCATTGATTTTTGCCATTGAAAAACGTCCAGAAATGTTTGAAGCTACTGACTGAATGAAAGGAGCTGGCATCTCACTCTCTTTGAATCTTCTTTATCATGCTAGGATTAGCAGGAAAAAGCAAAAAATTTCAGAATTGCACCTTGCAATGTGGAGATATTACTGTTTGTGCATTTACAATATTCATTGATTTTTGCCATTGAAAAACATCATGTTATTCATATACCAGAAATGTTTGAAGCTACTGACTGAATGAAAGGAGCTGGCATCTCACTCTCTTTGAATCTTCTTTATCATGCTAGGATTAACAGGAAAAAGCAAAAAATTTCAGAATTGCACCTTGCAATGTGGAGATATTACTGTTTGTGCATTTACAATATTCATTGATTTTTGCCATTGAAAAACATCATGTTTTCATATACCAGAAATGTTTGAAGCTACTGACTGAATGAAAGGAGCTGGCATCTCACTCTCTTTGAATCTTCTTTATCATGCTAGGATTAGCAGGAAAAAGCAAAAAATTTCAGAATTGCACCTTGCAATGTGGAGATATTACTGTTTGTGCATTTACAATATTCATTGATTTTTGCCATTGAAAAACATGTTTTTCATATACCAGAAATGTTTGAAGCTACTGACTGAATGAAAGGAGCTGGCATCTCACTCTCTTTGAATCTTCTTTATCATGCTAGGATTAACAGGAAAAAGCAAAAAATTTCAGAATTGCACCTTGCAATGTGGAGATATTACTGTTTGTGCATTTACAATATTCATTGATTTTTGCCATTGAAAAACGTCCAGAAATGTTTGAAGCTACTGACTGAATGAAAGGAGCTGGCATCTCACTCTCTTTGAATCTTCTTTATCATGCTAGGATTAGCAGGAAAAAGCAAAAAATTTCAGAATTGCACCTTGCAATGTGGAGATATTACTGTTTGTGCATTTACAATATTCATTGATTTTTGCCATTGAAAAACATGTTTTTCATATACCAGAAATGTTTGAAGCTACTGACTGAATGAAAGGAGCTGGCATCTCACTCTCTTTGAATCTTCTTTATCATGCTAGGATTAGCAGGAAAAAGCAAAAAATTTCAGAATTGCACCTTGCAATGTGGAGATATTACTGTTTGTGCATTTACAATATTCATTGATTTTTGCCATTGAAAAACGTCCAGAAATGTTTGAAGCTACTGACTGAATGAAAGGAGCTGGCATCTCACTCTCTTTGAATCTTCTTTATCATGCTAGGATTAGCAGGAAAAAGCAAAAAATTTCAGAATTGCACCTTGCAATGTGGAGATATTACTGTTTGTGCATTTACAATATTCATTGATTTTTGCCATTGAAAAACTGTTTTTCATATACCAGAAATGTTTGAAGCTACTGACTGAATGAAAGGAGCTGGCATCTCACTCTCTTTGAATCTTCTTTATCATGCTAGGATTAGCAGGAAAAAGCAAAAAATTTCAGAATTGCACCTTGCAATGTGGAGATATTACTGTTTGTGCATTTACAATATTCATTGATTTTTGCCATTGAAAAACATGTTTTTCATATACCAGAAATGTTTGAAGCTACTGACTGAATGAAAGGAGCTGGCATCTCACTCTCTTTGAATCTTCTTTATCATGCTAGGATTAGCAGGAAAAAGCAAAAATTTCAGAATTGCACCTTGCAATGTGGAGATATTACTGTTTGTGCATTTACAATATTCATTGATTTTTGCCATTGAAAAACGTCCAGAAATGTTTGAAGCTACTGACTGAATGAAAGGAGCTGGCATCTCACTCTCTTTGAATCTTCTTTATCATGCTAGGATTAGCAGGAAAAAGCAAAAAATTTCAGAATTGCACCTTGCAATGTGGAGATATTACTGTTTGTGCATTTACAATATTCATTGATTTTTGCCATTGAAAAACATCATGTTTATTCATATACCAGAAATGTTTGAAGCTACTGACTGAATGAAAGGAGCTGGCATCTCACTCTCTTTGAATCTTCTTTATCATGCTAGGATTAGCAGGAAAAAGCAAAAAATTTCAGAATTGCACCTTGCAATGTGGAGATATTACTGTTTGTGCATTTACAATATTCATTGATTTTTGCCATTGAAAAACATGTTTTTCATATACCAGAAATGTTTGAAGCTACTGACTGAATGAAAGGAGCTGGCATCTCACTCTCTTTGAATCTTCTTTATCATGCTAGGATTAGCAGGAAAAAGCAAAAAATTTCAGAATTGCACCTTGCAATGTGGAGATATTACTGTTTGTGCATTTACAATATTCATTGATTTTTGCCATTGAAAAACGTCCAGAAATGTTTGAAGCTACTGACTGAATGAAAGGAGCTGGCATCTCACTCTCTTTGAATCTTCTTTATCATGCTAGGATTAGCAGGAAAAAGCAAAAAATTTCAGAATTGCACCTTGCAATGTGGAGATATTACTGTTTGTGCATTTACAATATTCATTGATTTTTGCCATTGAAAAACATCATGTTATTCATATACCAGAAATGTTTGAAGCTACTGACTGAATGAAAGGAGCTGGCATCTCACTCTCTTTGAATCTTCTTTATCATGCTAGGATTAACAGGAAAAAGCAAAAAATTTCAGAATTGCACCTTGCAATGTGGAGATATTACTTTTTGTGCATTTACAATATTCATTGATTTTTGCCATTGAAAAACGTCCAGAAATGTTTGAAGCTACTGACTGAATGAAAGGAGCTGGCATCTCACTCTCTTTGAATCTTCTTTATCATGCTAGGATTAGCAGGAAAAAGCAAAAAATTTCAGAATTGCACCTTGCAATGTGGAGATATTACTGTTTGTGCATTTACAATATTCATTGATTTTTGCCATTGAAAACATCATGTTATTCACATACCAGAAATGTTTGAAGCTACTGACTGAATGAAAGCAGCTGGCATCTCACTCTCTTTGAATCTTCTTTATCATGCTAGGATTAACAGGAAAAAGCAAAAAATTTCAGAATTGCACCTTGCAATGTGGAGATATTACTGTTTGTGCATTTACAATATTCATTGATTTTTGCCATTGAAAAACATGTTTTTACCAGAAATGTTTGAAGCTACTGACTGAATGAAAGGAGCTGGCATCTCACTCTCTTTGAATCTTCTTTATCATGCTAGGATTAGCAGGAAAAAGCAAAAAATTTCAGAATTGCACCTTGCAATGTGGAGATATTACTGTTTGTGCATTTACAATATTCATTGATTTTTGCCATTGAAAAACATGTTTTTCATATACCAGAAATGTTTGAAGCTACTGACTGAATGAAAGGAGCTGGCATCTCACTCTCTTTGAATCTTCTTTATCATGCTAGGATTAACAGGAAAAAGCAAAAAATTTCAGAATTGCACCTTGCAATGTGGAGATATTACTGTTTGTGCATTTACAATATTCATTGATTTTTGCCATTGAAAAACGTCCAGAAATGTTTGAAGCTACTGACTGAATGAAAGGAGCTGGCATCTCACTCTCTTTGAATCTTCTTTATCATGCTAGGATTAGCAGGAAAAAGCAAAAAATTTCAGAATTGCACCTTGCAATGTGGAGATATTACTGTTTGTGCATTTACAATATTCATTGATTTTTGCCATTGAAAACATCATGTTATTCATATACCAGAAATGTTTGAAGCTACTGACTGAATGAAAGGAGCTGGCATCTCACTCTCTTTGAATCTTCTTTATCATGCTAGGATTAACAGGAAAAAGCAAAAAATTTCAGAATTGCACCTTGCAATGTGGAGATATTACTTTTTGTGCATTTACAATATTCATTGATTTTTGCCATTGAAAAACGTCCAGAAATGTTTGAAGCTACTGACTGAATGAAAGGAGCTGGCATCTCACTCTCTTTGAATCTTCTTTATCATGCTAGGATTAGCAGGAAAAAGCAAAAATTTCAGAATTGCACCTTGCAATGTGGAGATATTACTGTTTGTGCATTTACAATATTCATTGATTTTTGCCATTGAAAAACATGTTTTTCATATACCAGAAATGTTTGAAGCTACTGACTGAATGAAAGGAGCTGGCATCTCACTCTCTTTGAATCTTCTTTATCATGCTAGGATTAGCAGGAAAAAGCAAAAAATTTCAGAATTGCACCTTGCAATGTGGAGATATTACTGTTTGTGCATTTACAATATTCATTGATTTTTGCCATTGAAAAACATGTTTTTCATATACCAGAAATGTTTGAAGCTACTGACTGAATGAAAGGAGCTGGCATCTCACTCTCTTTGAATCTTCTTTATCCTGCTAGGATTAGCAGGAAAAAGCAAAAAATTTCAGAATTGCACCTTGCAATGTGGAGATATTACTGTTTGTGCATTTACAATATTCATTGATTTTTGCCATTGAAAAACGTCCAGAAATGTTTGAAGCTACTGACTGAATGAAAGGAGCTGGCATCTCACTCTCTTTGAATCTTCTTTATCATGCTAGGATTAGCAGGAAAAAGCAAAAAATTTCAGAATTGCACCTTGCAATGTGGAGATATTACTGTTTGTGCATTTACAATATTCATTGATTTTTGCCATTGAAAAATCATGTTATCATATACCAGAAATGTTTGAAGCTACTGACTGAATGAAAGGAGCTGGCATCTCACTCTCTTTGAATCTTCTTTATCATGCTAGGATTAGCAGGAAAAAGCAAAAAATTTCAGAATTGCACCTTGCAATGTGGAGATATTACTGTTTGTGCATTTACAATATTCATTGATTTTTGCCATTGAAAAACATCATGTTATTCATATACCAGAAATGTTTGAAGCTACTGACTGAATGAAAGGAGCTGGCATCTCACTCTCTTTGAATCTTCTTTATCATGCTAGGATTAACAGGAAAAAGCAAAAAATTTCAGAATTGCACCTTGCAATGTGGAGATATTACTGTTTGTGCATTTACAATATTCATTGATTTTTGCCATTGAAAAACAATGTTCCAGAAATGTTTGAAGCTACTGACTGAATGAAAGGAGCTGGCATCTCACTCTCTTTGAATCTTCTTTATCATGCTAGGATTAGCAGGAAAAAGCAAAAAATTTCAGAATTGCACCTTGCAATGTGGAGATATTACTGTTTGTGCATTTACAATATTCATTGATTTTTGCCATTGAAAAACATGTTTTTCATATACCAGAAATGTTTGAAGCTACTGACTGAATGAAAGGAGCTGGCATCTCACTCTCTTTGAATCTTCTTTATCATGCTAGGATTAGCAGGAAAAAGCAAAAAATTTCAGAATTGCACCTTGCAATGTGGAGATATTACTGTTTGTGCATTTACAATATTCATTGATTTTTTGCCATTGAAAAACGTCCAGAAATGTTTGAAGCTACTGACTGAATGAAAGGAGCTGGCATCTCACTCTCTTTGAATCTTCTTTATCATGCTAGGATTAGCAGGAAAAAGCAAAAAATTTCAGAATTGCACCTTGCAATGTGGAGATATTACTGTTTGTGCATTTACAATATTCATTGATTTTTGCCATTGAAAAACATGTTTTTCATATACCAGAAATGTTTGAAGCTACTGACTGAATGAAAGGAGCTGGCATCTCACTCTCTTTGAATCTTCTTTATCATGCTAGGATTAACAGGAAAAAGCAAAAAATTTCAGAATTGCACCTTGCAATGTGGAGATATTACTGTTTGTGCATTTACAATATTCATTGATTTTTGCCATTGAAAAACGTCCAGAAATGTTTGAAGCTACTGACTGAATGAAAGGAGCTGGCATCTCACTCTCTTTGAATCTTCTTTATCATGCTAGGATTAGCAGGAAAAAGCAAAAAATTTCAGAATTGCACCTTGCAATGTGGAGATATTACTGTTTGTGCATTTACAATATTCATTGATTTTTGCCATTGAAAAACATGTTTTTCATATACCAGAAATGTTTGAAGCTACTGACTGAATGAAAGGAGCTGGCATCTCACTCTCTTTGAATCTTCTTTATCATGCTAGGATTAGCAGGAAAAAGCAAAAAATTTCAGAATTGCACCTTGCAATGTGGAGATATTACTGTTTGTGCATTTACAATATTCATTGATTTTTGCCATTGAAAAACATGTTTTCATATACCAGAAATGTTTGAAGCTACTGACTGAATGAAAGGAGCTGGCATCTCACTCTCTTTGAATCTTCTTTATCCTGCTAGGCATTAGCAGGAAAAAGCAAAAAATTTCAGAATTGCACCTTGCAATGTGGAGATATTACTGTTTGTGCATTTACAATATTCATTGATTTTTGCCATTGAAAAACGTCCAGAAATGTTTGAAGCTACTGACTGAATGAAAGGAGCTGGCATCTCACTCTCTTTGAATCTTCTTTATCATGCTAGGATTAGCAGGAAAAAGCAAAAAATTTCAGAATTGCACCTTGCAATGTGGAGATATTACTGTTTGTGCATTTACAATATTCATTGATTTTTGCCATTGAAAAACATCATGTTATTCATATACCAGAAATGTTTGAAGCTACTGACTGAATGAAAGGAGCTGGCATCTCACTCTCTTTGAATCTTCTTTATCATGCTAGGATTAACAGGAAAAAGCAAAAAATTTCAGAATTGCACCTTGCAATGTGGAGATATTACTGTTTGTGCATTTACAATATTCATTGATTTTTGCCATTGAAAAACATGTTTCCAGAAATGTTTGAAGCTACTGACTGAATGAAAGGAGCTGGCATCTCACTCTCTTTGAATCTTCTTTATCATGCTAGGATTAGCAGGAAAAAGCAAAAAATTTCAGAATTGCACCTTGCAATGTGGAGATATTACTGTTTGTGCATTTACAATATTCATTGATTTTTGCCATTGAAAAACATCATGTTATTCAATACCAGAAATGTTTGAAGCTACTGACTGAATGAAAGGAAGCTGGCATCTCACTCTCTTTGAATCTTCTTTATCATGCTAGGATTAACAGGAAAAAGCAAAAAATTTCAGAATTGCACCTTGCAATGTGGAGATATTACTGTTTGTGCATTTACAATATTCATTGATTTTTGCCATTGAAAAACATCATGTCCAGAAATGTTTGAAGCTACTGACTGAATGAAAGGAGCTGGCATCTCACTCTCTTTGAATCTTCTTTATCATGCTAGGATTAGCAGGAAAAAGCAAAAAATTTCAGAATTGCACCTTGCAATGTGGAGATATTACTGTTTGTGCATTTACAATATTCATTGATTTTTGCCATTGAAAAACATGTTTTTCATATACCAGAAATGTTTGAAGCTACTGACTGAATGAAAGGAGCTGGCATCTCACTCTCTTTGAATCTTCTTTATCATGCTAGGATTAGCAGGAAAAAGCAAAAATTTCAGAATTGCACCTTGCAATGTGGAGATATTACTGTTTGTGCATTTACAATATTCATTGATTTTTGCCATTGAAAAACGTCCAGAAATGTTTGAAGCTACTGACTGAATGAAAGGAGCTGGCATCTCACTCTCTTTGAATCTTCTTTATCATGCTAGGATTAGCAGGAAAAAGCAAAAAATTTCAGAATTGCACCTTGCAATGTGGAGATATTACTGTTTGTGCATTTACAATATTCATTGATTTTTGCCATTGAAAAACATGTTTTTCATATACCAGAAATGTTTGAAGCTACTGACTGAATGAAAGGAGCTGGCATCTCACTCTCTTTGAATCTTCTTTATCCTGCTAGGATTAGCAGGAAAAAGCAAAAAATTTCAGAATTGCACCTTGCAATGTGGAGATATTACTGTTTGTGCATTTACAATATTCATTGATTTTTGCCATTGAAAAACGTCCAGAAATGTTTGAAGCTACTGACTGAATGAAAGGAGCTGGCATCTCACTCTCTTTGAATCTTCTTTATCATGCTAGGATTAGCAGGAAAAAGCAAAAAATTTCAGAATTGCACCTTGCAATGTGGAGATATTACTGTTTGTGCATTTACAATATTCATTGATTTTTGCCATTGAAAAACGTCCAGAAATGTTTGAAGCTACTGACTGAATGAAAGGAGCTGGCATCTCACTCTTTGAATCTTCTTTATCATGCTAGGATTAGCAGGAAAAAGCAAAAAATTTCAGAATTGCACCTTGCAATGTGGAGATATTACTGTTTGTGCATTTACAATATTCATTGCTTTTTGCCATTGAAAAACATCATGTTATTCATATACCAGAAATGTTTGAAGCTACTGACTGAATGAAAGGAGCTGGCATCTCACTCTCTTTGAATCTTCTTTATCATGCTAGGATTAACAGGAAAAAGCAAAAAATTTCAGAATTGCACCTTGCAATGTGGAGATATTACTTTTTGTGCATTTACAATATTCATTGATTTTTGCCATTGAAAAACGTCCAGAAATGTTTGAAGCTACTGACTGAATGAAAGGAGCTGGCATCTCACTCTCTTTGAATCTTCTTTATCATGCTAGGATTAGCAGGAAAAAGCAAAAAATTTCAGAATTGCACCTTGCAATGTGGAAATATTACTGTTTGTGCATTTACAATATTCATTGATTTTTGCCATTGAAAAACATGTTTTTCATATACCAGAAATGTTTGAAGCTACTGACTGAATGAAAGGAGCTGGCATCTCAATCTCTTTGAATCTTCTTTATCATGCTAGGATTAGCAGGAAAAAAGCAAAAAATTTCAGAATTGCACCTTGCAATGTGGAGATATTACTGTTTGTGCATTTACAATATTCATTGATTTTTGCCATTGAAAAACATGTTTTTCATATACCAGAAATGTTTGAAGCTACTGACTGAATGAAAGGAGCTGGCATCTCACTCTCTTTGAATCTTCTTTATCATGCTAGGATTAACAGGAAAAGCAAAAAATTTCAGAATTGCACCTTGCAATGTGGAGATATTACTGTTTGTGCATTTACAATATTCATTGATTTTTGCCATTGAAAAACGTCCAGAAATGTTTGAAGCTACTGACTGAATGAAAGGAGCTGGCATCTCACTCTCTTTGAATCTTCTTTATCATGCTAGGATTAGCAGGAAAAAGAAAAAAATTTCAGAATTGCACCTTGCAATGTGGAGATATTACTGTTTGTGCATTTACAATATTCATTGATTTTTGCCATTGAAAAACATCATGTTATTCATATACCAGAAATGTTTGAAGCTACTGACTGAATGAAAGGAGCTGGCATCTCACTCTCTTTGAATCTTCTTTATCATGCTAGGATTAACAGGAAAAAGCAAAAAATTTCAGAATTGCACCTTGCAATGTGGAGATATTACTTTTTGTGCATTTACAATATTCATTGATTTTTGCCATTGAAAAACGTCCAGAAATGTTTGAAGCTACTGACTGAATGAAAGGAGCTGGCATCTCACTCTCTTTGAATCTTCTTTATCATGCTAGGATTAGCAGGAAAAGCAAAAAATTTCAGAATTGCACCTTGCAATGTGGAGATATTACTGTTTGTGCATTTACAATATTCATTGATTTTTGCCATTGAAAAACATCATGTTATTCACATACCAGAAATGTTTGAAGCTACTGACTGAATGAAAGCAGCTGGCATCTCACTCTCTTTGAATCTTCTTTATCATGCTAGGATTAACAGGAAAAAGCAAAAAATTTCAGAATTGAACCTTGCAATGTGGAGATATTACTGTTTGTGCATTTACAATATTCATTGATTTTTGCCATTGAAAAACGTCCAGAAATGTTTGAAGCTACTGACTGAATGAAAGGAGCTGGCATCTCACTCTCTTTGAATCTTCTTTATCATGCTAGGATTAGCAGGAAAAAGCAAAAAATTTCAGAATTGCACCTTGCAATGTGGAGATATTACTGTTTGTGCATTTACAATATTCATTGATTTTTGCCATTGAAAAACATGTTTTTCATATACCAGAAATGTTTGAAGCTACTGACTGAATGAAAGGAGCTGGCATCTCACTCTCTTTGAATCTTCTTTATCCTGCTAGGATTAGCAGGAAAAAGCAAAAAAATTTCAGAATTGCACCTTGCAATGTGGAGATATTACTGTTTGTGCATTTACAATATTCATTGATTTTTGCCATTGAAAAACGTCCAGAAATGTTTGAAGCTACTGACTGAATGAAAGGAGCTGGCATCTCACTCTCTTTGAATCTTCTTTATCATGCTAGGATTAGCAGGAAAAAGCAAAAAATTTCAGAATTGCACCTTGCAATGTGGAGATATTACTGTTTGTGCATTTACAATATTCATTGATTTTTGCCATTGAAAAACATGTTTTTCATATACCAGAAATGTTTGAAGCTACTGACTGAATGAAAGGAGCTGGCATCTCACTCTCTTTGAATCTTCTTTATCCTGCTAGGATTAGCAGGAAAAAGCAAAAAATTTCAGAATTGCACCTTGCAATGTGGAGATATTACTGTTTGTGCATTTACAATATTCATTGATTTTTGCCATTGAAAAACGTCCAGAAATGTTTGAAGCTACTGACTGAATGAAAGGAGCTGGCATCTCACTCTCTTTGAATCTTCTTTATCATGCTAGGATTAGCAGGAAAAAGCAAAAAATTTCAGAATTGCACCTTGCAATGTGGAGATATTACTGTTTGTGCATTTACAATATTCATTGATTTTTGCCATTGAAAAACGTCCAGAAATGTTTGAAGCTACTGACTGAATGAAAGGAGCTGGCATCTCACTCTTTGAATCTTCTTTATCATGCTAGGATTAGCAGGAAAAAGCAAAAAATTTCAGAATTGCACCTTGCAATGTGGAGATATTACTGTTTGTGCATTTACAATATTCATTGCTTTTTGCCATTGAAAAACATCATGTTATTCATATACCAGAAATGTTTGAAGCTACTGACTGAATGAAAGTAGCTGGCATCTCACTCTCTTTGAATCTTCTTTATCATGCTAGGATTAACAGGAAAAAGCAAAAATTTCAGAATTGCACCTTGCAATGTGGAGATATTACTTTTTGTGCATTTACAATATTCATTGATTTTTGCCATTGAAAAACGTCCAGAAATGTTTGAAGCTACTGACTGAATGAAAGGAGCTGGCATCTCACTCTCTTTGAATCTTCTTTATCATGCTAGGATTAGCAGGAAAAGCAAAAAATTTCAGAATTGCACCTTGCAATGTGGAAATATTACTGTTTGTGCATTTACAATATTCATTGATTTTGCCATTGAAAAACATGTTTTTCATATACCAGAAATGTTTGAAGCTACTGACTGAATGAAAGGAGCTGGCATCTCAATCTCTTTGAATCTTCTTTATCATGCTAGGATTAGCAGGAAAAAGCAAAAAATTTCAGAATTGCACCTTGCAATGTGGAGATATTACTGTTTGTGCATTTACAATATTCATTGATTTTTGCCATTGAAAAACATGTTTTTCATATACCAGAAATGTTTGAAGCTACTGACTGAATGAAAGGAGCTGGCATCTCACTCTCTTTGAATCTTCTTTATCATGCTAGGATTAACAGGAAAAAGCAAAAA
Organism: Phyllobates terribilis; assembly: GCF_046119375.1. NCBI lineage: Eukaryota > Metazoa > Chordata > Amphibia > Anura > Dendrobatidae > Phyllobates > Phyllobates terribilis. Next base: position 19,893 of record NW_027366425.1, read on the forward strand.
ATTTCAGAATTGCACCTTGCAATGTGGAGATATTACTGTTTGTGCATTTACAATATTCATTGATTTTTGCCATTGAAAAACGTCCAGAATGTTTGAAGCTACTGACTGAATGAAAGGAGCGCCATGGCATCTCACTCTCTTTGAATCTTCTTTATCATGCTAGGATTAGCAGGAAAAAGCAAAAAATTTCAGAATTGCACCTTGCAATGTGGAGATATTACTGTTTGTGCATTTACAATATTCATTGATTTTTGCCATTGAAAAACATGTTTTTCATATACCAGAAATGTTTGAAGCTACTGACTGAATGAAAGGAGCTGGCATCTCACTCTCTTTGAATCTTCTTTATCATGCTAAGGATTAACAGGAAAAAGCAAAAAATTTCAGAATTGCACCTTGCAATGTGGAGATATTACTGTTTGTGCATTTACAATATTCATTGATTTTTGCCATTGAAAAACGTCCAGAAATGTTTGAAGCTACTGACTGAATGAAAGGAGCTGGCATCTCACTCTCTTTGAATCTTCTTTATCATGCTAGGATTAGCAGGAAAAAGCAAAAAATTTCAGAATTGCACCTTGCAATGTGGAGATATTACTGTTTGTGCATTTACAATATTCATTGATTTTTGCCATTGAAAAACATGTTTTTCATATACCAGAAATGTTTGAAGCTACTGACTGAATGAAAGGAGCTGGCATCTCACTCTCTTTGAATCTTCTTTATCATGCTAGGATTAGCAGGAAAAAGCAAAAAATTTCAGAATTGCACCTTGCAATGTGGAGATATTACTGTTTGTGCATTTACAATATTCATTGATTTTTGCCATTGAAAAACATGTTTTCATATACCAGAAATGTTTGAAGCTACTGACTGAATGAAAGGAGCTGGCATCTCACTCTCTTTGAATCTTCTTTATCCTGCTTGGATTAGCAGGAAAAAGCAAAAAATTTCAGAATTGCACCTTGCAATGTGGAGATATTACTGTTTGTGCATTTACAATATTCATTGATTTTTGCCATTGAAAAACGTCCAGAAATGTTTGAAGCTACTGACTGAATGAAAGGAGCTGGCATCTCACTCTCTTTGAATCTTCTTTATCATGCTAGGATTAGCAGGAAAAAGCAAAAAATTTCAGAATTGCACCTTGCAATGTGGAGATATTACTGTTTGTGCATTTACAATATTCATTGATTTTTGCCATTGAAAAAATCATGTTATTCATATACCAGAAATGTTTGAAGCTACTGACTGAATGAAAGGAGCTGGCATCTCACTCTGTTTGAATCTTCTTTATCATGCTAGGATTAGCAGGAAAAAGCAAAAAATTTCAGAATTGCACCTTGCAATGTGGAGATATTACTGTTTGTGCATTTACAATATTCATTGATTTTTGCCATTGAAAAACATGTTTTTCATATACCAGAAATGTTTGAAGCTACTGACTGAATGAAAGGAGCTGGCATCTCACTCTCTTTGAATCTTCTTTATCCTGCTTGGATTAGCAGGAAAAAGCAAAAAATTTCAGAATTGCACCTTGCAATGTGGAGATATTACTGTTTGTGCATTTACAATATTCATTGATTTTTGCCATTGAAAAACGTCCAGAAATGTTTGAAGCTACTGACTGAATGAAAGGAGCTGGCATCTCACTCTCTTTGAATCTTCTTTATCATGCTAGGATTAGCAGGAAAAAGCAAAAAATTTCAGAATTGCACCTTGCAATGTGGAGATATTACTGTTTGTGCATTTACAATATTCATTGATTTTTGCCATTGAAAAACATCATGTTATTCATATACCAGAAATGTTTGAAGCTACTGGACTGAATGAAAGGAGCTGGCATCTCACTCTCTTTGAATCTTCTTTATCATGCTAGGATTAACAGGAAAAAGCAAAAATTTCAGAATTGCACCTTGCAATGTGGAGATATTACTTTTTGTGCATTTACAATATTCATTGATTTTTGCCATTGAAAAACGTTCCAGAAATGTTTGAAGCTACTGACTGAATGAAAGGAGCTTGGCATCTCACTCTCTTTGAATCTTCTTTATCATGCTAGGATTAGCAGGAAAAAGCAAAAAATTTCAGAATTGCACCTTGCAATGTGGAAATATTACTGTTTGTGCATTTACAATATTCATTGATTTTTGCCATTGAAAAACATGTTTTTCATATACCAGAAATGTTTGAAGCTACTGACTGAATGAAAGGAGCTGGCATCTCACTCTCTTTGAATCTTCTTTATCATGCTAGGATTAGCAGGAAAAAGCAAAAAATTTCAGAATTGCACCTTGCAATGTGGAGATATTACTGTTTGTGCATTTACAATATTCATTGATTTTTGCCATTGAAAAACATGTTTTTCATAACCAGAATGTTTGAAGCTACTGACTGAATGAAAGGAGCTGGCATCTCACTCTCTTTGAATCTTCTTTATCCTGCTAGCATTAGCAGGAAAAAGCAAAAAATTTCAGAATTGCACCTTGCAATGTGGAGATATTACTGTTTGTGCATTTACAATATTCATTGATTTTTGCCATTGAAAAAACGTCCAGAAATGTTTGAAGCTACTGACTGAATGAAAGGAGCTGGCATCTCACTCTCTTTGAATCTTCTTTATCATGCTAGGATTAGCAGGAAAAAGCAAAAAATTTCAGAATTGCACCTTGCAATGTGGAGATATTACTGTTTGTGCATTTACAATATTCATTGATTTTTGCCATTGAAAAAACATCATGTTAATTCACATACCAGAAATGTTTGAAGCTACTGACTGAATGAAAGGAGCTGGCATCTCACTCTCTTTGAATCTTCTTTATCATGCTAGGATTAGCAGGAAAAGCAAAAAATTTCAGAATTGCACCTTGCAATGTGGAGATATTACTGTTTGTGCATTTACAATATTCATTGATTTTTGCCATTGAAAAACATCATGTTATTCACATACCAGAAATGTTTGAAGCTACTGACTGAATGAAAGGAGCTGGCATCTCACCTCTTTGAATCTTCTTTATCCTGCTAGGATTAGCAGGAAAAAGCAAAAAATTTCAGAATTGCACCTTGCAATGTGGAGATATTACTGTTTGTGCATTTACAATATTCATTGATTTTTGCCATTGAAAAACGTCCAGAAATGTTTGAAGCTACTGACTGAGATGAAAGGAGCTGGCATCTCACTCTCTTTGAATCTTCTTTATCCTGCTAGGATTAGCAGGAAAAAGCAAAAAATTTCAGAATTGCACCTTGCAATGTGGAGATATTACTGTTTGTGCATTTACAATATTCATTGATTTTTGCCATTGAAAAACTGTCATTACCAGAAATGTTTGAAGCTACTGACTGAATGAAAGGAGCTGGCATCTCACTCTCTTTGAATCTTCTTTATCCTGCTAGGATTAGCAGGAAAAAGCAAAAAATTTCAGAATTGCACCTTGCAATGTGGAGATATTACTGTTTGTGCATTTACAATATTCATTGATTTTTGCCATTGAAAAACATGTTTTTCATATACCAGAAATGTTTGAAGCTACTGACTGAATGAAAGGAGCTGGCATCTCACTCTCTTTGAATCTTCTTTATCCTGCTAGGATTAGCAGGAAAAAGCAAAAAATTTCAGAATTGCACCTTGCAATGTGGAGATATTACTGTTTGTGCATTTACAATATTCATTGATTTTTGCCATTGAAAAACATGTTTTTCATATACCAGAAATGTTTGAAGCTACTGACTGAATGAAAGGAGCTGGCATCTCACTCTCTTTGAATCTTCTTTATCCTGCTAGGATTAGCAGGAAAAAGCAAAAAATTTCAGAATTGCACCTTGCAATGTGGAGATATTACTGTTTGTGCATTTACAATATTCATTGATTTTTGCCATTGAAAAACATGTTTTTCATATACCAGAAATGTTTGAAGCTACTGACTGAATGAAAGGAGCTGGCATCTCACTCTCTTTGAATCTTCTTTATCCTGCTAGGATTAGCAGGAAAAAGCAAAAAATTTCAGAATTGCACCTTGCAATGTGGAGATATTACTGTTTGTGCATTTACAATATTCATTGATTTTTGCCATTGAAAAACATGTTTTTCATATACCAGAAATGTTGGAAGCTACTGACTGAATGAAAGGAGCTGGCATCTCACTCTCTTTGAATCTTCTTTATCCTGCTAGGATTAGCAGGAAAAAGCAAAAAATTTCAGAATTGCACCTTGCAATGTGGAGATATTACTGTTTGTGCATTTACAATATTCATTGATTTTTGCCATTGAAAAACATTTCATATACCAGAAATGTTTGAAGCTACTGACTGAATGAAAGGAGCTGGCATCTCACTCTCTTTGAATCTTCTTTATCCTGCTAGGATTAGCAGGAAAAAGCAAAAAATTTCAGAATTGCACCTTGCAATGTGGAGATATTACTGTTTGTGCATTTACAATATTCATTGATTTTTGCCATTGAAAAACGTCCAGAAATGTTTGAAGCTACTGACTGAATGAAAGGAGCTGGCATCTCACTCTCTTTGAATCTTCTTTATCATGCTAGGATTAGCAGGAAAAAGCAAAAAATTTCAGAATTGCACCTTGCAATGTGGAGATATTACTGTTTGTGCATTTACAATATTCATTGATTTTTGCCATTGAAAAACATGTTTTTCATATACCAGAAATGTTTGAAGCTACTGACTGAATGAAAGGAGCTGGCATCTCACTCTCTTTGAATCTTCTTTATCCTGCTAGGATTAGCAGGAAAAAGCAAAAAATTTCAGAATTGCACCTTGCAATGTGGAGATATTACTGTTTGTGCATTTACAATATTCATTGATTTTTGCCATTGAAAAACATGTTTTTCATATACCAGGAATGTTTGAAGCTACTGACTGAATGAAAGGAGCTGGCATCTCACTCTCTTTGAATCTTCTTTATCCTGCTAGGATTAGCAGGAAAAAGCAAAAAATTTCAGAATTGCACCTTGCAATGTGGAGATATTACTGTTTGTGCATTTACAATATTCATTGATTTTTGCCATTGAAAAAGCGTCCAGAAATGTTTGAAGCTACTGACTGAATGAAAGGAGCTGGCATCTCACTCTCTTTGAATCTTCTTTATCATGCTAGGATTAGCAGGAAAAAGCAAAAAATTTCAGAATTGCACCTTGCAATGTGGAGATATTACTGTTTGTGCATTTACAATATTCATTGATTTTTGCCATTGAAAAACGTTTTTCATATACCAGAAATGTTTGAAGCTACTGACTGAATGAAAGGAGCTGGCATCTCACTCTCTTTGAATCTTCTTTATCATGCTAGGATTAGCAGGAAAAAGCAAAAAATTTCAGAATTGCACCTTGCAATGTGGAGATATTACTGTTTGTGCATTTACAATATTCATTGATTTTTGCCATTGAAAAACATCCAGAAATGTTTGAAGCTACTGACTGAATGAAAGGAGCTGGCATCTCACTCTCTTTGAATCTTCTTTATCATGCTAGGATTAGCAGGAAAAAGCAAAAAATTTCAGAATTGCACCTTGCAATGTGGAGATATTACTGTTTGTGCATTTACAATATTCATTGATTTTTGCCATTGAAAAACGTCCAGAAATGTTTGAAGCTACTGACTGAATGAAAGGAGCTGGCATCTCACTCTCTTTGAATCTTCTTTATCATGCTAGGATTAGCAGGAAAAAGCAAAAAATTTCAGAATTGCACCTTGCAATGTGGAGATATTACTGTTTGTGCATTTACAATATTCATTGATTTTTGCCATTGAAAAACATCATGTTATTCATATACCAGAAATGTTTGAAGCTACTGACTGAATGAAAGGAGCTGGCATCTCACTCTCTTTGAATCTTCTTTATCCTGCTAGGATTAACAGGAAAAAGCAAAAAATTTCAGAATTGCACCTTGCAATGTGGAGATATTACTGTTTGTGCATTTACAATATTCATTGATTTTTGCCATTGAAAAACGTCCAGAAATGTTTGAAGCTACTGACTGAATGAAAGGAGCTGGCATCTCACTCTCTTTGAATCTTCTTTATCATGCTAGGATTAGCAGGAAAAAGCAAAAAATTTCAGAATTGCACCTTGCAATGTGGAGATATTACTGTTTGTGCATTTACAATATTCATTGATTTTTGCCATTGAAAAACATGTTTTTCATATACCAGAAATGTTTGAAGCTACTGACTGAATGAAAGGAGCTGGCATCTCACTCTCTTTGAATCTTCTTTATCATGCTAGGATTAACAGGAAAAAGCAAAAAATTTCAGAATTGCACCTTGCAATGTGGAGATATTACTGTTTGTGCATTTACAATATTCATTGATTTTTGCAATTGAAAAACGTCCAGAAATGTTTGAAGCTACTGACTGAATGAAAGGAGCTGGCATCTCACTCTCTTTGAATCTTCTTTATCATGCTAGGATTAGCAGGAAAAAGCAAAAAATTTCAGAATTGCACCTTGCAATGTGGAGATATTACTGTTTGTGCATTTACAATATTCATTGATTTTTGCAATTGAAAAACATGTTTTTCATATACCAGAAATGTTTGAAGCTACTGACTGAATGAAAGGAGCTGGCATCTCACTCTCTTTGAATCTTCTTTATCATGCTAGGATTAGCAGGAAAAAGCAAAAAATTTCAGAATTGCACCTTGCAATGTGGAGATATTACTGTTTGTGCATTTACAATATTCATTGATTTTTGCCATTGAAAAACATGTTTTTCATATACCAGGAATGTTTGAAGCTACTGACTGAATGAAAGGAGCTGGCATCTCACTCTCTTTGAATCTTCTTTATCCTGCTAGGATTAGCAGGAAAAAGCAAAAAATTTCAGAATTGCACCTTGCAATGTCTAGATATTACTGTTTGTGCATTTACAATATTCATTGATTTTTGCCATTGAAAAACGTCCAGAAATGTTTGAAGCTACTGACTGAATGAAAGGAGCTGGCATCTCACTCTCTTTGAATCTTCTTTATCATGCTAGGATTAGCAGGAAAAAGCAAAAAATTTCAGAATTGCACCTTGCAATGTGGAGATATTACTGTTTGTGCATTTACAATATTCATTGATTTTTGCCATTGAAAAACGTTTTTCATATACCAGAAATGTTTGAAGCTACTGACTGAATGAAAGGAGCTGGCATCTCACTCTCTTTGAATCTTCTTTATCATGCTAGGATTAGCAGGAAAAAGCAAAAAATTTCAGAATTGCACCTTGCAATGTGGAGATATTACTGTTTGTGCATTTACAATATTCATTGATTTTTGCCATTGAAAAACATGTTTTTCATATACCAGAAATGTTTGAAGCTACTGACTGAATGAAAGGAGCTGGCATCTCACTCTCTTTGAATCTTCTTTATCATGCTAGGATTAGCAGGAAAAAGCAAAAAATTTCAGAATTGCACCTTGCAATGTGGAGATATTACTGTTTGTGCATTTACAATATTCATTGATTTTTGCCATTGAAAAACATGTTTTTCATATACCAGAAATGTTTGAAGCTACTGACTGAATGAAAGGAGCTGGCATCTCACTCTCTTTGAATCTTCTTTATCATGCTAGGATTAGCAGGAAAAAGCAAAAAATTTCAGAATTGCACCTTGCAATGTGGAGATATTACTGTTTGTGCATTTACAATATTCATTGATTTTTGCCATTGAAAAACATGTTTTTCATATACCAGAAATGTTTGAAGCTACTGACTGAATGAAAGGAGCTGGCATCTCACTCTCTTTGAATCTTCTTTATCATGCTAGGATTAACAGGAAAAAGCAAAAAATTTCAGAATTGCACCTTGCAATGTGGAGATATTACTGTTTGTGCATTTACAATATTCATTGATTTTTGCCATTGAAAAACGTCCAGAAATGTTTGAAGCTACTGACTGAATGAAAGGAGCTGGCATCTCACTCTCTTTGAATCTTCTTTATCATGCTAGGATTAGCAGGAAAAAGCAAAAAATTTCAGAATTGCACCTTGCAATGTGGAGATATTACTGTTTGTGCATTTACAATATTCATTGATTTTTGCCATTGAAAAACATGTTTTTCATATACCAGAAATGTTTGAAGCTACTGACTGAATGAAAGGAGCTGGCATCTCACTCTCTTTGAATCTTCTTTATCATGCTAGGATTAACAGGAAAAAGCAAAAAATTTCAGAATTGCACCTTGCAATGTGGAGATATTACTGTTTGTGCATTTACAATATTCATTGATTTTTGCCATTGAAAAACGTCCAGAAATGTTTGAAGCTACTGACTGAATGAAAGGAGCTGGCATCTCACTCTCTTTGAATCTTTTTTATCATGCTAGGATTAGCAGGAAAAAGCAAAAAATTTCAGAATTGCACCTTGCAATGTGGAGATATTACTGTTTGTGCATTTACAATATTCATTGATTTTTGCCATTGAAAAACATGTTTTTCATATACCAGAAATGTTTGAAGCTACTGACAATGAAAGGAGCTGGCATCTCACTCTCTGAATATTCTTTATCCTGCTAGGATTAGCAGGAAAAAGCAAAAAATTTCAGAATTGCACCTTGCAATGTGGAGATATTACTGTTTGTGCATTTACAATATTCATTGATTTTTGCCATTGAAAAACATGTTTTTCATATACCAGAAATGTTTGAAGCTACTGACTGAATGAAAGGAGCTGGCATCTCACTCTCTTTGAATCTTCTTTATCCTGCTAGGATTAGCAGGAAAAAGCAAAAAATTTCAGAATTGCACCTTGCAATGTGGAGATATTACTGTTTGTGCATTTACAATATTCATTGATTTTTGCCATTGAAAAACGTTTTTCATATACCAGAAATGTTTGAAGCTACTGACTGAATGAAAGGAGCTGGCATCTCACTCTCTTTGAATCTTCTTTATCATGCTAGGATTAGCAGGAAAAAGCAAAAAATTTCAGAATTGCACCTTGCAATGTGGAGATATTACTGTCTGTGCATTTACAATATTCATTGATTTTTGCCATTGAAAAACATGTTTTTCATATACCAGGAATGTTTGAAGCTACTGACTGAATGAAAGGAGCTGGCATCTCACTCTCTTTGAATCTTCTTTATCCTGCTAGGATTAGCAGGAAAAAGCAAAAAATTTCAGAATTGCACCTTGCAATGTGGAGATATTACTGTTTGTGCATTTACAATATTCATTGATTTTTGCCATTGAAAAACGTCCAGAAATGTTTGAAGCTACTGACTGAATGAAAGGAGCTGGCATCTCACTCTCTTTGAATCTTCTTTATCATGCTAGGATTAACAGGAAAAAGCAAAAAATTTCAGAATTGCACCTTGCAATGTGGAGATATTACTGTTTGTGCATTTACAATATTCATTGATTTTTGCCATTGAAAAACGTCCAGAAATGTTTGAAGCTACTGACTGAATGAAAGGAGCTGGCATCTCACTCTCTTTGAATCTTCTTTATCATGCTAGGATTAGCAGGAAAAAGCAAAAAATTTCAGAATTGCACCTTGCAATGTGGAGATATTACTGTTTGTGCATTTACAATATTCATTGATTTTTGCCATTGAAAAACATCATGTTATTCATATACCAGAAATGTTTGAAGCTACTGACTGAATGAAAGGAGCTGGCATCTCACTCTCTTTGAATCTTCTTTATCCTGCTAGGATTAACAGGAAAAAGCAAAAAATTTCAGAATTGCACCTTGCAATGTGGAGATATTACTGTTTGTGCATTTACAATATTCATTGATTTTTGCCATTGAAAAACGTCCAGAAATGTTTGAAGCTACTGACTGAATGAAAGGAGCTGGCATCTCACTCTCTTTGAATCTTCTTTATCATGCTAGGATTAGCAGGAAAAAGCAAAAAATTTCAGAATTGCACCTTGCAATGTGGAGATATTACTGTTTGTGCATTTACAATATTCATTGATTTTTGCCATTGAAAAACATGTTTTTCATATACCAGAAATGTTTGAAGCTACTGACTGAATGAAAGGAGCTGGCATCTCACTCTCTTTGAATCTTCTTTATCATGCTAGGATTAACAGGAAAAAGCAAAAAATTTCAGAATTGCACCTTGCAATGTGGAGATATTACTGTTTGTGCATTTACAATATTCATTGATTTTTGCAATTGAAAAACGTCCAGAAATGTTTGAAGCTACTGACTGAATGAAAGGAGCTGGCATCTCACTCTCTTTGAATCTTCTTTATCATGCTAGGATTAGCAGGAAAAAGCAAAAAATTTCAGAATTGCACCTTGCAATGTGGAGATATTACTGTTTGTGCATTTACAATATTCATTGATTTTTGCAATTGAAAAACATGTTTTTCATATACCAGAAATGTTTGAAGCTACTGACTGAATGAAAGGAGCTGGCATCTCACTCTCTTTGAATCTTCTTTATCATGCTAGGATTAGCAGGAAAAAGCAAAAAATTTCAGAATTGCACCTTGCAATGTGGAGATATTACTGTTTGTGCATTTACAATATTCATTGATTTTTGCCATTGAAAAACATGTTTTTCATATACCAGGAATGTTTGAAGCTACTGACTGAATGAAAGGAGCTGGCATCTCACTCTCTTTGAATCTTCTTTATCCTGCTAGGATTAGCAGGAAAAAGCAAAAAATTTCAGAATTGCACCTTGCAATGTGGAGATATTACTGTTTGTGCATTTACAATATTCATTGATTTTTGCCATTGAAAAACATCCAGAAATGTTTGAAGCTACTGACTGAATGAAAGGAGCTGGCATCTCACTCTCTTTGAATCTTCTTTATCATGCTAGGATTAGCAGGAAAAAGCAAAAAATTTCAGAATTGCACCTTGCAATGTGGAGATATTACTGTTTGTGCATTTACAATATTCATTGATTTTTGCCATTGAAAAACGTCCAGAAATGTTTGAAGCTACTGACTGAATGAAAGGAGCTGGCATCTCACTCTCTTTGAATCTTCTTTATCATGCTAGGATTAGCAGGAAAAAGCAAAAAATTTCAGAATTGCACCTTGCAATGTGGAGATATTACTGTTTGTGCATTTACAATATTCATTGATTTTTGCCATTGAAAAACATGTTTTTCATATACCAGAAATGTTTGAAGCTACTGACTGAATGAAAGGAGCTGGCATCTCACTCTCTTTGAATCTTCTTTATCCTGCTAGGATTAGCAGGAAAAAGCAAAAAATTTCAGAATTGCACCTTGCAATGTGGAGATATTACTGTTTGTGCATTTACAATATTCATTGATTTTTGCCATTGAAAAACATGTTTTTCATATACCAGGAATGTTTGAAGCTACTGACTGAATGAAAGGAGCTGGCATCTCACTCTCTTTGAATCTTCTTTATCCTGCTAGGATTAGCAGGAAAAAGCAAAAAATTTCAGAATTGCACCTTGCAATGTGGAGATATTACTGTTTGTGCATTTACAATATTCATTGATTTTTGCCATTGAAAAAGCGTCCAGAAATGTTTGAAGCTACTGACTGAATGAAAGGAGCTGGCATCTCACTCTCTTTGAATCTTCTTTATCATGCTAGGATTAGCAGGAAAAAGCAAAAAATTTCAGAATTGCACCTTGCAATGTGGAGATATTACTGTTTGTGCATTTACAATATTCATTGATTTTTGCCATTGAAAAACGTTTTTCATATACCAGAAATGTTTGAAGCTACTGACTGAATGAAAGGAGCTGGCATCTCACTCTCTTTGAATCTTCTTTATCATGCTAGGATTAGCAGGAAAAAGCAAAAAATTTTAGAATTGCACCTTGCAATGTGGAGATATTACTGTTTGTGCATTTACAATATTCATTGATTTTTGCCATTGAAAAACATCCAGAAATGTTTGAAGCTACTGACTGAATGAAAGGAGCTGGCATCTCACTCTCTTTGAATCTTCTTTATCATGCTAGGATTAGCAGGAAAAAGCAAAAAATTTCAGAATTGCACCTTGCAATGTGGAGATATTACTGTTTGTGCATTTACAATATTCATTGATTTTTGCCATTGAAAAACGTCCAGAAATGTTTGAAGCTACTGACTGAATGAAAGGAGCTGGCATCTCACTCTCTTTGAATCTTCTTTATCATGCTAGGATTAGCAGGAAAAAGCAAAAAATTTCAGAATTGCACCTTGCAATGTGGAGATATTACTGTTTGTGCATTTACAATATTCATTGATTTTTGCCATTGAAAAACATCATGTTATTCATATACCAGAAATGTTTGAAGCTACTGACTGAATGAAAGGAGCTGGCATCTCACTCTCTTTGAATCTTCTTTATCCTGCTAGGATTAACAGGAAAAAGCAAAAAATTTCAGAATTGCACCTTGCAATGTGGAGATATTACTGTTTGTGCATTTACAATATTCATTGATTTTTGCCATTGAAAAACGTCCAGAAATGTTTGAAGCTACTGACTGAATGAAAGGAGCTGGCATCTCACTCTCTTTGAATCTTCTTTATCATGCTAGGATTAGCAGGAAAAAGCAAAAAATTTCAGAATTGCACCTTGCAATGTGGAGATATTACTGTTTGTGCATTTACAATATTCATTGATTTTTGCCATTGAAAAACATGTTTTTCATATACCAGAAATGTTTGAAGCTACTGACTGAATGAAAGGAGCTGGCATCTCACTCTCTTTGAATCTTCTTTATCATGCTAGGATTAACAGGAAAAAGCAAAAAATTTCAGAATTGCACCTTGCAATGTGGAGATATTACTGTTTGTGCATTTACAATATTCATTGATTTTTGCAATTGAAAAACGTCCAGAAATGTTTGAAGCTACTGACTGAATGAAAGGAGCTGGCATCTCACTCTCTTTGAATCTTCTTTATCATGCTAGGATTAGCAGGAAAAAGCAAAAAATTTCAGAATTGCACCTTGCAATGTGGAGATATTACTGTTTGTGCATTTACAATATTCATTGATTTTTGCAATTGAAAAACATGTTTTTCATATACCAGAAATGTTTGAAGCTACTGACTGAATGAAAGGAGCTGGCATCTCACTCTCTTTGAATCTTCTTTATCATGCTAGGATTAGCAGGAAAAAGCAAAAAATTTCAGAATTGCACCTTGCAATGTGGAGATATTACTGTTTGTGCATTTACAATATTCATTGATTTTTGCCATTGAAAAACATGTTTTTCATATACCAGGAATGTTTGAAGCTACTGACTGAATGAAAGGAGCTGGCATCTCACTCTCTTTGAATCTTCTTTATCCTGCTAGGATTAGCAGGAAAAAGCAAAAAATTTCAGAATTGCACCTTGCAATGTGGAGATATTACTGTTTGTGCATTTACAATATTCATTGATTTTTGCCATTGAAAAACGTCCAGAAATGTTTGAAGCTACTGACTGAATGAAAGGAGCTGGCATCTCACTCTCTTTGAATCTTCTTTATCATGCTAGGATTAGCAGGAAAAAGCAAAAAATTTCAGAATTGCACCTTGCAATGTGGAGATATTACTGTTTGTGCATTTACAATATTCATTGATTTTTGCCATTGAAAAACGTTTTTCATATACCAGAAATGTTTGAAGCTACTGACTGAATGAAAGGAGCTGGCATCTCACTCTCTTTGAATCTTCTTTATCATGCTAGGATTAGCAGGAAAAAGCAAAAAATTTCAGAATTGCACCTTGCAATGTGGAGATATTACTGTTTGTGCATTTACAATATTCATTGATTTTTGCCATTGAAAAACATGTTTTTCATATACCAGAAATGTTTGAAGCTACTGACTGAATGAAAGGAGCTGGCATCTCACTCTCTTTGAATCTTCTTTATCATGCTAGGATTAGCAGGAAAAAGCAAAAAATTTCAGAATTGCACCTTGCAATGTGGAGATATTACTGTTTGTGCATTTACAATATTCATTGATTTTTGCCATTGAAAAACATGTTTTTCATATACCAGAAATGTTTGAAGCTACTGACTGAATGAAAGGAGCTGGCATCTCACTCTCTTTGAATCTTCTTTATCATGCTAGGATTAGCAGGAAAAAGCAAAAAATTTCAGAATTGCACCTTGCAATGTGGAGATATTACTGTTTGTGCATTTACAATATTCATTGATTTTTGCCATTGAAAAACATGTTTTTCATATACCAGAAATGTTTGAAGCTACTGACTGAATGAAAGGAGCTGGCATCTCACTCTCTTTGAATCTTCTTTATCATGCTAGGATTAACAGGAAAAAGCAAAAAATTTCAGAATTGCACCTTGCAATGTGGAGATATTACTGTTTGTGCATTTACAATATTCATTGATTTTTGCCATTGAAAAACGTCCAGAAATGTTTGAAGCTACTGACTGAATGAAAGGAGCTGGCATCTCACTCTCTTTGAATCTTCTTTATCATGCTAGGATTAGCAGGAAAAAGCAAAAAATTTCAGAATTGCACCTTGCAATGTGGAGATATTACTGTTTGTGCATTTACAATATTCATTGATTTTTGCCATTGAAAAACATGTTTTTCATATACCAGAAATGTTTGAAGCTACTGACTGAATGAAAGGAGCTGGCATCTCACTCTCTTTGAATCTTCTTTATCATGCTAGGATTAACAGGAAAAAGCAAAAAATTTCAGAATTGCACCTTGCAATGTGGAGATATTACTGTTTGTGCATTTACAATATTCATTGATTTTTGCCATTGAAAAACGTCCAGAAATGTTTGAAGCTACTGACTGAATGAAAGGAGCTGGCATCTCACTCTCTTTGAATCTTTTTTATCATGCTAGGATTAGCAGGAAAAAGCAAAAAATTTCAGAATTGCACCTTGCAATGTGGAGATATTACTGTTTGTGCATTTACAATATTCATTGATTTTTGCCATTGAAAAACATGTTTTTCATATACCAGAAATGTTTGAAGCTACTGACAATGAAAGGAGCTGGCATCTCACTCTCTGAATCTTCTTTATCCTGCTAGGATTAGCAGGAAAAAGCAAAAAATTTCAGAATTGCACCTTGCAATGTGGAGATACAATATTTACAATATTCATTGATTTTTGCCATTGAAAAACATGTTTTTCATATACCAGAAATGTTTGAAGCTACTGACTGAATGAAAGGAGCTGGCATCTCACTCTCTTTGAATCTTCTTTATCCTGCTAGGATTAGCAGGAAAAAGCAAAAAATTTCAGAATTGCACCTTGCAATGTGGAGATATTACTGTTTGTGCATTTACAATATTCATTGATTTTTGCCATTGAAAAACGTTTTTCATATACCAGAAATGTTTGAAGCTACTGACTGAATGAAAGGAGCTGGCATCTCACTCTCTTTGAATCTTCTTTATCATGCTAGGATTAGCAGGAAAAAGCAAAAAATTTCAGAATTGCACCTTGCAATGTGGAGATATTACTGTCTGTGCATTTACAATATTCATTGATTTTTGCCATTGAAAAACATGTTTTTCATATACCAGGAATGTTTGAAGCTACTGACTGAATGAAAGGAGCTGGCATCTCACTCTCTTTGAATCTTCTTTATCCTGCTAGGATTAGCAGGAAAAAGCAAAAAATTTCAGAATTGCACCTTGCAATGTGGAGATATTACTGTTTGTGCATTTACAATATTCATTGATTTTTGCCATTGAAAAACGTCCAGAAATGTTTGAAGCTACTGACTGAATGAAAGGAGCTGGCATCTCACTCTCTTTGAATCTTCTTTATCATGCTAGGATTAACAGGAAAAAGCAAAAAATTTCAGAATTGCACCTTGCAATGTGGAGATATTACTGTTTGTGCATTTACAATATTCATTGATTTTTGCCATTGAAAAACGTCCAGAAATGTTTGAAGCTACTGACTGAATGAAAGGAGCTGGCATCTCACTCTCTTTGAATCTTCTTTATCATGCTAGGATTAGCAGGAAAAAGCAAAAAATTTCAGAATTGCACCTTGCAATGTGGAGATATTACTGTTTGTGCATTTACAATATTCATTGATTTTTGCCATTGAAAAACATCATGTTATTCATATACCAGAAATGTTTGAAGCTACTGACTGAATGAAAGGAGCTGGCATCTCACTCTCTTTGAATCTTCTTTATCCTGCTAGGATTAACAGGAAAAAGCAAAAAATTTCAGAATTGCACCTTGCAATGTGGAGATATTACTGTTTGTGCATTTACAATATTCATTGATTTTTGCCATTGAAAAACGTCCAGAAATGTTTGAAGCTACTGACTGAATGAAAGGAGCTGGCATCTCACTCTCTTTGAATCTTCTTTATCATGCTAGGATTAGCAGGAAAAAGCAAAAAATTTCAGAATTGCACCTTGCAATGTGGAGATATTACTGTTTGTGCATTTACAATATTCATTGATTTTTGCCATTGAAAAACATGTTTTTCATATACCAGAAATGTTTGAAGCTACTGACTGAATGAAAGGAGCTGGCATCTCACTCTCTTTGAATCTTCTTTATCATGCTAGGATTAACAGGAAAAAGCAAAAAATTTCAGAATTGCACCTTGCAATGTGGAGATATTACTGTTTGTGCATTTACAATATTCATTGATTTTTGCAATTGAAAAACGTCCAGAAATGTTTGAAGCTACTGACTGAATGAAAGGAGCTGGCATCTCACTCTCTTTGAATCTTCTTTATCATGCTAGGATTAGCAGGAAAAAGCAAAAAATTTCAGAATTGCACCTTGCAATGTGGAGATATTACTGTTTGTGCATTTACAATATTCATTGATTTTTGCAATTGAAAAACATGTTTTTCATATACCAGAAATGTTTGAAGCTACTGACTGAATGAAAGGAGCTGGCATCTCACTCTCTTTGAATCTTCTTTATCATGCTAGGATTAGCAGGAAAAAGCAAAAAATTTCAGAATTGCACCTTGCAATGTGGAGATATTACTGTTTGTGCATTTACAATATTCATTGATTTTTGCCATTGAAAAACATGTTTTTCATATACCAGGAATGTTTGAAGCTACTGACTGAATGAAAGGAGCTGGCATCTCACTCTCTTTGAATCTTCTTTATCCTGCTAGGATTAGCAGGAAAAAGCAAAAAATTTCAGAATTGCACCTTGCAATGTGGAGATATTACTGTTTGTGCATTTACAATATTCATTGATTTTTGCCATTGAAAAACGTCCAGAAATGTTTGAAGCTACTGACTGAATGAAAGGAGCTGGCATCTCACTCTCTTTGAATCTTCTTTATCCTGCTAGGATTAGCAGGAAAAAGCAAAAAATTTCAGAATTGCACCTTGCAATGTGGAGATATTACTGTTTGTGCATTTACAATATTCATTGATTTTTGCCATTGAAAAACATGTTTTTCATATACCAGAAATGTTTGAAGCTACTGACTGAATGAAAGGAGCTGGCATCTCACTCTCTTTGAATCTTCTTTATCCTGCTAGGATTAGCAGGAAAAAGCAAAAAATTTCAGAATTGCACCTTGCAATGTGGAGATATTACTGTTTGTGCATTTACAATATTCATTGATTTTTGCCATTGAAAAACATGTTTTTCATATACCAGAAATGTTTGAAGCTACTGACTGAATGAAAGGAGCTGGCATCTCACTCTCTTTGAATCTTCTTTATCCTGCTAGGATTAGCAGGAAAAAGCAAAAAATTTCAGAATTGCACCTTGCAATGTGGAGATATTACTGTTTGTGCATTTACAATATTCATTGATTTTTGCCATTGAAAAACATGTTTTTCATATACCAGAAATGTTTGAAGCTACTGACTGAATGAAAGGAGCTGGCATCTCACTCTCTTTGAATCTTCTTTATCCTGCTAGGATTAGCAGGAAAAAGCAAAAAATTTCAGAATTGCACCTTGCAATGTGGAGATATTACTGTTTGTGAATTTACAATATTCATTGATTTTTGCCATTGAAAAACATGTTTTTCATATACCAGAAATGTTTGAAGCTACTGACTGAATGAAAGGAGCTGGCATCTCACTCTCTTTGAATCTTCTTTATCCTGCTAGGATTAGCAGGAAAAAGCAAAAAATTTCAGAATTGCACCTTGCAATGTGGAGATATTACTGTTTGTGCATTTACAATATTCATTGATTTTTGCCATTGAAAAACATGTTTTTCATATACCAGAAATGTTGGAAGCTACTGACTGAATGAAAGGAGCTGGCATCTCACTCTCTTTGAATCTTCTTTATCCTGCTAGGATTAGCAGGAAAAAGCAAAAAATTTCAGAATTGCACCTTGCAATGTGGAGATATTACTGTTTGTGCATTTACAATATTCATTGATTTTTGCCATTGAAAAACATCCAGAAATGTTTGAAGCTACTGACTGAATGAAAGGAGCTGGCATCTCACTCTCTTTGAATCTTCTTTATCATGCTAGGATTAGCAGGAAAAAGCAAAAAATTTCAGAATTGCACCTTGCAATGTGGAGATATTACTGTTTGTGCATTTACAATATTCATTGATTTTTGCCATTGAAAAACGTCCAGAAATGTTTGAAGCTACTGACTGAATGAAAGGAGCTGGCATCTCACTCTCTTTGAATCTTCTTTATCATGCTAGGATTAGCAGGAAAAAGCAAAAAATTTCAGAATTGCACCTTGCAATGTGGAGATATTACTGTTTGTGCATTTACAATATTCATTGATTTTTGCCATTGAAAAACATGTTTTTCATATACCAGAAATGTTTGAAGCTACTGACTGAATGAAAGGAGCTGGCATCTCACTCTCTTTGAATCTTCTTTATCATGCTAGGATTAACAGGAAAAAGCAAAAAATTTCAGAATTGCACCTTGCAATGTGGAGATATTACTGTTTGTGCATTTACAATATTCATTGATTTTTGCCATTGAAAAATGTCCAGAAATGTTTGAAGCTACTGACTGAATGAAAGGAGCTGGCATCTCACTCTCTTTGAATCTTTTTTATCATGCTAGGATTAGCAGGAAAAAGCAAAAAATTTCAGAATTGCACCTTGCAATGTGGAGATATTACTGTTTGTGCATTTACAATATTCATTGATTTTTGCCATTGAAAAACATGTTTTTCATATACCAGAAATGTTTGAAGCTACTGACAATGAAAGGAGCTGGCATCTCACTCTCTTTGAATCTTCTTTATCCTGCTAGGATTAGCAGGAAAAAGCAAAAAATTTCAGAATTGCACCTTGCAATGTGGAGATATTACTGTTTGTGCATTTACAATATTCATTGATTTTTGCCATTGAAAAACATGTTTTTCATATACCAGAAATGTTTGAAGCTACTGACTGAATGAAAGGAGCTGGTATCTCACTCTCTTTGAATCTTCTTTATCATGCTAGGATTAGCAGGAAAAAGCAAAAAAATTTCAGAATTGCACCTTGCAATGTGGAGATATTACTGTTTGTGCATTTACAATATTCATTGATTTTTGCCATTGAAAAACATGTTTTTCATATACCAGAAATGTTTGAAGCTTCTGACTGAATGAAAGGAGCTGGCATCTCACTCTCTTTGAATCTTCTTTATCATGCTAGGATTAGCAGGAAAAAGCAAAAAATTTCAGAATTGCACCTTGCAATGTGGAGATATTAATGTTTGTGCATTTACAATATTCATTGATTTTTGCCATTGAAAAACGTCCAGAAATGTTTGAAGCTACTGACTGAATGAAAGGAGCTGGCATCTCACTCTCTTTGAATCTTCTTTATCATGCTAGGATAAACAGGAAAAAGCAAAAAATTTCAGAATTGCACCTTGCAATGTGGAGATATTACTGTTTGTGCATTTACAATATTCATTGATTTTTGCCATTGAAAAACGTCCAGAAATGTTTGAAGCTACTGACTGAATGAAAGGAGCTGGCATCTCACTCTCTTTGAATCTTCTTTATCATGCTAGGATTAGCAGGAAAAAGCAAAAAATTTCAGAATTGCACCTTGCAATGTGGAAATATTACTGTTTGTGCATTTACAATATTCATTGATTTTTGCCATTGAAAAACATGTTTTTCACATACCAGAAATGTTTGAAGCTACTGACTGAATGAAAGGAGCTGGCATCTCACTCTCTTTGAATCTTCTTTATCATGCTAGGATTAGCAGGAAAAAGCAAAAAATTTCAGAATTGCACCTTGCAATGTGGAGATATTACTGTTTGTGCATTTACAATATTCATTGATTTTTGCCATTGAAAAACGTTTTTCATATACCAGAAATGTTTGAAGCTACTGACAATGAAAGGAGCTGGCATCTCACTCTCTTTGAATCTTCTTTATCATGCTAGGATTAGCAGGAAAAAGCAAAAAATTTCAGAATTGCACCTTGCAATGTGGAGATATTACTGTTTGTGCATTTACAATATTCATTGATTTTTGCCATTGAAAAACATGTTTTTCATATACCAGAAATGTTTGAAGCTACTGACTGAATGAAAGGAGCTGGCATCTCACTCTCTTTGAATCTTCTTTATCCTGCTAGGATTAACAGGAAAAAGCAAAAAATTTCAGAATTGCACCTTGCAATGTGGAGATATTACTGTTTGTGCATTTACAATATTCATTGATTTTTGCCATTGAAAAACATGTTTTTCATATACCAGAAATGTTTGAAGCTACTGACTGAATGAAAGGAGCTGGCATCTCACTCTCTTTGAATCTTCTTTATCCTGCTAGGATTAGCAGGAAAAAGCAAAAAATTTCAGAATTGCACCTTGCAATGTGGAGATATTACTGTTTGTGCATTTACAATATTCATTGATTTTTGCCATTGAAAAACATGTTTTTCATATACCAGAAATGTTTGAAGCTACTGACTGAATGAAAGGAGCTGGCATCTCACTCTCTTTGAATCTTCTTTATCCTGCTAGGATTAGCAGGAAAAAGCAAAAAATTTCAGAATTGCACCTTGCAATGTGGAGATATTACTGTTTGTGCATTTACAATATTCATTGATTTTTGCCATTGAAAAACATCCAGAAATGTTTGAAGCTACTGACTGAATGAAAGGAGCTGGCATCTCACTCTCTTTGAATCTTCTTTATCATGCTAGGATTAGCAGGAAAAAGCAAAAAATTTCAGAATTGCACCTTGCAATGTGGAGATATTACTGTTTGTGCATTTACAATATTCATTGATTTTTGCCATTGAAAAACGTCCAGAAATGTTTGAAGCTACTGACTGAATGAAAGGAGCTGGCATCTCACTCTCTTTGAATCTTCTTTATCATGCTAGGATTAGCAGGAAAAAGCAAAAAATTTCAGAATTGCACCTTGCAATGTGGAGATATTACTGTTTGTGCATTTACAATATTCATTGATTTTTGCCATTGAAAAACATGTTTTTCATATACCAGAAATGTTTGAAGCTACTGACTGAATGAAAGGAGCTGGCATCTCACTCTCTTTGAATCTTCTTTATCATGCTAGGATTAACAGGAAAAAGCAAAAAATTTCAGAATTGCACCTTGCAATGTGGAGATATTACTGTTTGTGCATTTACAATATTCATTGATTTTTGCCATTGAAAAATGTCCAGAAATGTTTGAAGCTACTGACTGAATGAAAGGAGCTGGCATCTCACTCTCTTTGAATCTTTTTTATCATGCTAGGATTAGCAGGAAAAAGCAAAAAATTTCAGAATTGCACCTTGCAATGTGGAGATATTACTGTTTGTGCATTTACAATATTCATTGATTTTTGCCATTGAAAAACATGTTTTTCATATACCAGAAATGTTTGAAGCTACTGACAATGAAAGGAGCTGGCATCTCACTCTCTTTGAATCTTCTTTATCCTGCTAGGATTAGCAGGAAAAAGCAAAAAATTTCAGAATTGCACCTTGCAATGTGGAGATATTACTGTTTGTGCATTTACAATATTCATTGATTTTTGCCATTGAAAAACATGTTTTTCATATACCAGAAATGTTTGAAGCTACTGACTGAATGAAAGGAGCTGGCATCTCACTCTCTTTGAATCTTCTTTATCCTGCTAGGATTAGCAGGAAAAAGCAAAAAATTTCAGAATTGCACCTTGCAATGTGGAGATATTACTGTTTGTGCATTTACAATATTCATTGATTTTTGCCATTGAAAAACATGTTTTTCATATACCAGGAATGTTTGAAGCTACTGACTGAATGAAAGGAGCTGGCATCTCACTCTCTTTGAATCTTCTTTATCCTGCTAGGATTAGCAGGAAAAAGCAAAAAATTTCAGAATTGCACCTTGCAATGTGGAGATATTACTGTTTGTGCATTTACAATATTCATTGATTTTTGCCATTGAAAAACGTCCAGAAATGTTTGAAGCTACTGACTGAATGAAAGGAGCTGGCATCTCACTCTCTTTGAATCTTCTTTATCATGCTAGGATTAGCAGGAAAAAGCAAAAAATTTCAGAATTGCACCTTGCAATGTGGAGATATTACTGTTTGTGCATTTACAATATTCATTGATTTTTGCCATTGAAAAACGTTTTTCATATACCAGAAATGTTTGAAGCTACTGACTGAATGAAAGGAGCTGGCATCTCACTCTCTTTGAATCTTCTTTATCATGCTAGGATTAGCAGGAAAAAGCAAAAAATTTCAGAATTGCACCTTGCAATGTGGAGATATTACTGTTTGTGCATTTACAATATTCATTGATTTTTGCCATTGAAAAACATCCAGAAATGTTTGAAGCTACTGACTGAATGAAAGGAGCTGGCATCTCACTCTCTTTGAATCTTCTTTATCATGCTAGGATTAGCAGGAAAAAGCAAAAAATTTCAGAATTGCACCTTGCAATGTGGAGATATTACTGTTTGTGCATTTACAATATTCATTGATTTTTGCCATTGAAAAACGTCCAGAAATGTTTGAAGCTACTGACTGAATGAAAGGAGCTGGCATCTCACTCTCTTTGAATCTTCTTTATCATGCTAGGATTAGCAGGAAAAAGCAAAAAATTTCAGAATTGCACCTTGCAATGTGGAGATATTACTGTTTGTGCATTTACAATATTCATTGATTTTTGCCATTGAAAAACATCATGTTATTCATATACCAGAAATGTTTGAAGCTACTGACTGAATGAAAGGAGCTGGCATCTCACTCTCTTTGAATCTTCTTTATCCTGCTAGGATTAACAGGAAAAAGCAAAAAATTTCAGAATTGCACCTTGCAATGTGGAGATATTACTGTTTGTGCATTTACAATATTCATTGATTTTTGCCATTGAAAAACGTCCAGAAATGTTTGAAGCTACTGACTGAATGAAAGGAGCTGGCATCTCACTCTCTTTGAATCTTCTTTATCATGCTAGGATTAGCAGGAAAAAGCAAAAAATTTCAGAATTGCACCTTGCAATGTGGAGATATTACTGTTTGTGCATTTACAATATTCATTGATTTTTGCCATTGAAAAACATGTTTTTCATATACCAGAAATGTTTGAAGCTACTGACTGAATGAAAGGAGCTGGCATCTCACTCTCTTTGAATCTTCTTTATCATGCTAGGATTAACAGGAAAAAGCAAAAAATTTCAGAATTGCACCTTGCAATGTGGAGATATAACTGTTTGTGCATTTACAATATTCATTGATTTTTGCAATTGAAAAACGTCCAGAAATGTTTGAAGCTACTGACTGAATGAAAGGAGCTGGCATCTCACTCTCTTTGAATCTTCTTTATCATGCTAGGATTAGCAGGAAAAAGCAAAAAATTTCAGAATTGCACCTTGCAATGTGGAGATATTACTGTTTGTGCATTTACAATATTCATTGATTTTTGCAATTGAAAAACATGTTTTTCATATACCAGAAATGTTTGAAGCTACTGACTGAATGAAAGGAGCTGGCATCTCACTCTCTTTGAATCTTCTTTATCATGCTAGGATTAGCAGGAAAAAGCAAAAAATTTCAGAATTGCACCTTGCAATGTGGAGATATTACTGTTTGTGCATTTACAATATTCATTGATTTTTGCCATTGAAAAACATGTTTTTCATATACCAGGAATGTTTGAAGCTACTGACTGAATGAAAGGAGCTGGCATCTCACTCTCTTTGAATCTTCTTTATCCTGCTAGGATTAGCAGGAAAAAGCAAAAAATTTCAGAATTGCACCTTGCAATGTGGAGATATTACTGTTTGTGCATTTACAATATTCATTGATTTTTGCCATTGAAAAACGTCCAGAAATGTTTGAAGCTACTGACTGAATGAAAGGAGCTGGCATCTCACTCTCTTTGAATCTTCTTTATCATGCTAGGATTAGCAGGAAAAAGCAAAAAATTTCAGAATTGCACCTTGCAATGTGGAGATATTACTGTTTGTGCATTTACAATATTCATTGATTTTTGCCATTGAAAAACGTTTTTCATATACCAGAAATGTTTGAAGCTACTGACTGAATGAAAGGAGCTGGCATCTCACTCTCTTTGAATCTTCTTTATCATGCTAGGATTAGCAGGAAAAAGCAAAAAATTTCAGAATTGCACCTTGCAATGTGGAGATATTACTGTTTGTGCATTTACAATATTCATTGATTTTTGCCATTGAAAAACATGTTTTTCATATACCAGAAATGTTTGAAGCTACTGACTGAATGAAAGGAGCTGGCATCTCACTCTCTTTGAATCTTCTTTATCATGCTAGGATTAGCAGGAAAAAGCAAAAAATTTCAGAATTGCACCTTGCAATGTGGAGATATTACTGTTTGTGCATTTACAATATTCATTGATTTTTGCCATTGAAAAACATGTTTTTCATATACCAGAAATGTTTGAAGCTACTGACTGAATGAAAGGAGCTGGCATCTCACTCTCTTTGAATCTTCTTTATCATGCTAGGATTAGCAGGAAAAAGCAAAAAATTTCAGAATTGCACCTTGCAATGTGGAGATATTACTGTTTGTGCATTTACAATATTCATTGATTTTTGCCATTGAAAAACATGTTTTTCATATACCAGAAATGTTTGAAGCTACTGACTGAATGAAAGGAGCTGGCATCTCACTCTCTTTGAATCTTCTTTATCATGCTAGGATTAACAGGAAAAAGCAAAAAATTTCAGAATTGCACCTTGCAATGTGGAGATATTACTGTTTGTGCATTTACAATATTCATTGATTTTTGCCATTGAAAAACGTCCAGAAATGTTTGAAGCTACTGACTGAATGAAAGGAGCTGGCATCTCACTCTCTTTGAATCTTCTTTATCATGCTAGGATTAGCAGGAAAAAGCAAAAAATTTCAGAATTGCACCTTGCAATGTGGAGATATTACTGTTTGTGCATTTACAATATTCATTGATTTTTGCCATTGAAAAACATGTTTTTCATATACCAGAAATGTTTGAAGCTACTGACTGAATGAAAGGAGCTGGCATCTCACTCTCTTTGAATCTTCTTTATCATGCTAGGATTAACAGGAAAAAGCAAAAAATTTCAGAATTGCACCTTGCAATGTGGAGATATTACTGTTTGTGCATTTACAATATTCATTGATTTTTGCCATTGAAAAACGTCCAGAAATGTTTGAAGCTACTGACTGAATGAAAGGAGCTGGCATCTCACTCTCTTTGAATCTTTTTTATCATGCTAGGATTAGCAGGAAAAAGCAAAAAATTTCAGAATTGCACCTTGCAATGTGGAGATATTACTGTTTGTGCATTTACAATATTCATTGATTTTTGCCATTGAAAAACATGTTTTTCATATACCAGAAATGTTTGAAGCTACTGACAATGAAAGGAGCTGGCATCTCACTCTCTGAATCTTCTTTATCCTGCTAGGATTAGCAGGAAAAAGCAAAAAATTTCAGAATTGCACCTTGCAATGTGGAGATATTACTGTTTGTGCATTTACAATATTCATTGATTTTTGCCATTGAAAAACATGTTTTTCATATACCAGAAATGTTTGAAGCTACTGACTGAATGAAAGGAGCTGGCATCTCACTCTCTTTGAATCTTCTTTATCCTGCTAGGATTAGCAGGAAAAAGCAAAAAATTTCAGAATTGCACCTTGCAATGTGGAGATATTACTGTTTGTGCATTTACAATATTCATTGATTTTTGCCATTGAAAAACGTTTTTCATATACCAGAAATGTTTGAAGCTACTGACTGAATGAAAGGAGCTGGCATCTCACTCTCTTTGAATCTTCTTTATCATGCTAGGATTAGCAGGAAAAAGCAAAAAATTTCAGAATTGCACCTTGCAATGTGGAGATATTACTGTTTGTGCATTTACAATATTCATTGATTTTTGCCATTGAAAAACATGTTTTTCATATACCAGGAATGTTTGAAGCTACTGACTGAATGAAAGGAGCTGGCATCTCACTCTCTTTGAATCTTCTTTATCCTGCTAGGATTAGCAGGAAAAAGCAAAAAATTTCAGAATTGCACCTTGCAATGTGGAGATATTACTGTTTGTGCATTTACAATATTCATTGATTTTTGCCATTGAAAAACGTCCAGAAATGTTTGAAGCTACTGACTGAATGAAAGAAGCTGGCATCTCACTCTCTTTGAATCTTCTTTATCATGCTAGGATTAGCAGGAAAAAGCAAAAAATTTCAGAATTGCACCTTGCAATGTGGAGATATAACTGTTTGTGCATTTACAATATTCATTGATTTTTGCCATTGAAAAACATGTTTTTCATATACCAGAAATGTTTGAAGCTACTGACTGAATGAAAGGAGCTGGCATCTCACTCTCTTTGAATCTTCTTTATCATGCTAGGATTAGCAGGAAAAAGCAAAAAATTTCAGAATTGCACCTTGCAATGTGGAGATATTACTGTTTGTGCATTTACAATATTCATTGATTTTTGCCATTGAAAAACATGTTTTTCATATACCAGAAATGTTTGAAGCTACTGACTGAATGAAAGGAGCTGGCATCTCACTCTCTTTGAATCTTCTTTATCATGCTAGGATTAACAGGAAAAAGCAAAAAATTTCAGAATTGCACCTTGCAATGTGGAGATATTACTGTTTGTGCATTTACAATATTCATTGATTTTTGCCATTGAAAAACGTCCAGAAATGTTTGAAGCTACTGACTGAATGAAAGGAGCTGGCATCTCACTCTCTTTGAATCTTCTTTATCATGCTAGGATTAGCAGGAAAAAGCAAAAAATTTCAGAATTGCACCTTGCAATGTGGAGATATTACTGTTTGTCCATTTACAATATTCATTGATTTTTGCCATTGAAAAACGTCCAGAAATGTTTGAAGCTACTGACTGAATGAAAGGAGCTGGCATCTCACTCTCTTTGAATCTTCTTTATCATGCTAGGATTAGCAGGAAAAAGCAAAAAATTTCAGAATTGCACCTTGCAATGTGGAGATATTACTGTTTGTGCATTTACAATATTCATTGATTTTTGCCATTGAAAAACATGTTTTTCATATACCAGAAATGTTTGAAGCTACTGACTGAATGAAAGGAGCTGGCATCTCACTCTCTTTGAATCTTCTTTATCCTGCTCGGATTAGCAGGAAAAAGCAAAAAATTTCAGAATTGCACCTTGCAATGTGGAGATATTACTGTTTGTGCATTTACAATATTCATTGATTTTTGCCATTGAAAAACATGTTTTTCATATACCAGAAATGTTTGAAGCTACTGACTGAATGAAAGGAGCTGGCATCTCACTCTCTTTGAATCTTCTTTATCCTGCTAGGATTAGCAGGAAAAAGCAAAAAATTTCAGAATTGCACCTTGCAATGTGGAGATATTACTGTTTGTGCATTTACAATATTCATTGATTTTTGCCATTGAAAAACATGTTTTTCATATACCAGAAATGTTTGAAGCTACTGACTGAATGAAAGGAGCTGGCATCTCACTCTCTTTGAATCTTCTTTATCCTGCTAGGATTAGCAGGAAAAAGCAAAAAATTTCAGAATTGCACCTTGCAATGTGGAGATATTACTGTTTGTGCATTTACAATATTCATTGATTTTTGCCATTGAAAAACATGTTTTTCATATACCAGAAATGTTTGAAGCTACTGACTGAATGAAAGGAGCTGGCATCTCACTCTCTTTGAATCTTCTTTATCCTGCTAGGATTAGCAGGAAAAAGCAAAAAATTTCAGAATTGCACCTTGCAATGTGGAGATATTACTGTTTGTGCATTTACAATATTCATTGATTTTTGCCATTGAAAAACATCCAGAAATGTTTGAAGCTACTGACTGAATGAAAGGAGCTGGCATCTCACTCTCTTTGAATCTTCTTTATCATGCTAGGATTAGCAGGAAAAAGCAAAAAATTTCAGAATTGCACCTTGCAATGTGGAGATATTACTGTTTGTGCATTTACAATATTCATTGATTTTTGCCATTGAAAAACGTCCAGAAATGTTTGAAGCTACTGACTGAATGAAAGGAGCTGGCATCTCACTCTCTTTGAATCTTCTTTATCATGCTAGGATTAGCAGGAAAAAGCAAAAAATTTCAGAATTGCACCTTGCAATGTGGAGATATTACTGTTTGTGCATTTACAATATTCATTGATTTTTGCCATTGAAAAACATCATGTTATTCATATACCAGAAATGTTTGAAGCTACTGACTGAATGAAAGGAGCTGGCATCTCACTCTCTTTGAATCTTCTTTATCCTGCTAGGATTAACAGGAAAAAGCAAAAAATTTCAGAATTGCACCTTGCAATGTGGAGATATTACTGTTTGTGCATTTACAATATTCATTGATTTTTGCCATTGAAAAACGTCCAGAAATGTTTGAAGCTACTGACTGAATGAAAGGAGCTGGCATCTCATTCTCTTTGAATCTTCTTTATCATACTAGGATTAGCAGGAAAAAGCAAAAAATTTCAGAATTGCACCTTGCAATGTGGAGATATTACTGTTTGTGCATTTACAATATTCATTGATTTTTGCCATTGAAAAACATGTTTTTCATATACCAGAAATGTTTGAAGCTACTGACTGAATGAAAGGAGCTGGCATCTCACTCTCTTTGAATCTTCTTTATCATGCTAGGATTAACAGGAAAAAGCAAAAAATTTCAGAATTGCACCTTGCAATGTGGAGATATTACTGTTTGTGCATTTACAATATTCATTGATTTTTGCCATTGAAAAACGTCCAGAAATGTTTGAAGCTACTGACTGAATGAAAGGAGCTGGCATCTCACTCTCTTTGAATCTTTTTTATCATGCTAGGATTAGCAGGAAAAAGCAAAAAATTTCAGAATTGCACCTTGCAATGTGGAGATATTACTGTTTGTGCATTTACAATATTCATTGATTTTTGCCATTGAAAAACATGTTTTTCATATACCAGAAATGTTTGAAGCTACTGACAATGAAAGGAGCTGGCATCTCACTCTCTTTGAATTTCTTTATCCTGCTAGGATTAGCAGGAAAAAGCAAAAAATTTCAGAATTGCACCTTGCAATGTGGAGATATTACTGTTTGTGCATTTACAATATTCATTGATTTTTGCCATTGAAAAACATGTTTTTCATATACCAGAAATGTTTGAAGCTACTGACTGAATGAAAGGAGCTGGCATCTCACTCTCTTTGAATCTTCTTTATCCTGCTAGGATTAGCAGGAAAAAGCAAAAAATTTCAGAATTGCACCTTGCAATGTGGAGATATTACATTTTGTGCATTTACAATATTCATTGATTTTTGCCATTGAAAAACATGTTTTTCATATACCAGAAATGTTTGAAGCTACTGACTGAATGAAAGGAGCTGGCATCTCACTCTCTTTGAATCTTCTTTATCATGCTAGGATTAGCAGGAAAAAGCAAAAAATTTCAGAATTGCACCTTGCAATGTGGAGATATTACTGTTTGTGCATTTACAATATTCATTGATTTTTGCCATTGAAAAACATGTTTTTCATATACCAGGAATGTTTGAAGCTACTGACTGAATGAAAGGAGCTGGCATCTCACTCTCTTTGAATCTTCTTTATCCTGCTAGGATTAGCAGGAAAAAGCAAAAAATTTCAGAATTGCACCTTGCAATGTGGAGATATTACTGTTTGTGCATTTACAATATTCATTGATTTTTGCCATTGAAAAACGTCCAGAAATGTTTGAAGCTACTGACTGAATGAAAGGAGCTGGCATCTCACTCTCTTTGAATCTTCTTTATCATGCTAGGATTAGCAGGAAAAAGCAAAAAATTTCAGAATTGCACCTTGCAATGTGGAGATATTACTGTTTGTGCATTTACAATATTCATTGATTTTTGCCATTGAAAAACATGTTTTTCATATACCAGAAATGTTTGAAGCTACTGACTGAATGAAAGGAGCTGGCATCTCACTCTCTTTGAATCTTCTTTATCATGCTAGGATTAGCAGGAAAAAGCAAAAAATTTCAGAATTGCACCTTGCAATGTGGAGATATTACTGTTTGTGCATTTACAATATTCATTGATTTTTGCCATTGAAAAACATGTTTTTCATATACCAGAAATGTTTGAAGCTACTGACTGAATGAAAGGAGCTGGCATCTCACTCTCTTTGAATCTTCTTTATCCTGCTAGGATTAGCAGGAAAAAGCAAAAAATTTCAGAATTGCACCTTGCAATGTGGAGATATTACTGTTTGTGCATTTACAATATTCATTGATTTTTGCCATTGAAAAACATGTTTTTCATATACCAGGAATGTTTGAAGCTACTGACTGAATGAAAGGAGCTGGCATCTCACTCTCTTTGAATCTTCTTTATCCTGCTAGGATTAGCAGGAAAAAGCAAAAAATTTCAGAATTGCACCTTGCAATGTGGAGATATTACTGTTTGTGCATTTACAATATTCATTGATTTTTGCCATTGAAAAACGTCCAGAAATGTTTGAAGCTACTGACTGAATGAAAGGAGCTGGCATCTCACTCTCTTTGAATCTTCTTTATCATGCTAGGATTAGCAGGAAAAAGCAAAAAATTTCAGAATTGCACCTTGCAATGTGGAGATATTACTGTTTGTGCATTTACAATATTCATTGATTTTTGCCATTGAAAAACGTTTTTCATATACCAGAAATGTTTGAAGCTACTGACTGAATGAAAGGAGCTGGCATCTCACTCTCTTTGAATCTTCTTTATCATGCTAGGATTAGCAGGAAAAAGCAAAAAATTTCAGAATTGCACCTTGCAATGTGGAGATATTACTGTTTGTGCATTTACAATATTCATTGATTTTTGCCATTGAAAAACATCCAGAAATGTTTGAAGCTACTGACTGAATGAAAGGAGCTGGCATCTCACTCTCTTTGAATCTTCTTTATCATGCTAGGATTAGCAGGAAAAAGCAAAAAATTTCAGAATTGCACCTTGCAATGTGGAGATATTACTGTTTGTGCATTTACAATATTCATTGATTTTTGCCATTGAAAAACGTCCAGAAATGTTTGAAGCTACTGACTGAATGAAAGGAGCTGGCATCTCACTCTCTTTGAATCTTCTTTATCATGCTAGGATTAGCAGGAAAAAGCAAAAAATTTCAGAATTGCACCTTGCAATGTGGAGATATTACTGTTTGTGCATTTACAATATTCATTGATTTTTGCCATTGAAAAACATCATGTTATTCATATACCAGAAATGTTTGAAGCTACTGACTGAATGAAAGGAGCTGGCATCTCACTCTCTTTGAATCTTCTTTATCCTGCTAGGATTAACAGGAAAAAGCAAAAAATTTCAGAATTGCACCTTGCAATGTGGAGATATTACTGTTTGTGCATTTACAATATTCATTGATTTTTGCCATTGAAAAACGTCCAGAAATGTTTGAAGCTACTGACTGAATGAAAGGAGCTGGCATCTCACTCTCTTTGAATCTTCTTTATCATGCTAGGATTAGCAGGAAAAAGCAAAAAATTTCAGAATTGCACCTTGCAATGTGGAGATATTACTGTTTGTGCATTTACAATATTCATTGATTTTTGCCATTGAAAAACATGTTTTTCATATACCAGAAATGTTTGAAGCTACTGACTGAATGAAAGGAGCTGGCATCTCACTCTCTTTGAATCTTCTTTATCATGCTAGGATTAACAGGAAAAAGCAAAAAATTTCAGAATTGCACCTTGCAATGTGGAGATATTACTGTTTGTGCATTTACAATATTCATTGATTTTTGCAATTGAAAAACGTCCAGAAATGTTTGAAGCTACTGACTGAATGAAAGGAGCTGGCATCTCACTCTCTTTGAATCTTCTTTATCATGCTAGGATTAGCAGGAAAAAGCAAAAAATTTCAGAATTGCACCTTGCAATGTGGAGATATTACTGTTTGTGCATTTACAATATTCATTGATTTTTGCAATTGAAAAACATGTTTTTCATATACCAGAAATGTTTGAAGCTACTGACTGAATGAAAGGAGCTGGCATCTCACTCTCTTTGAATCTTCTTTATCATGCTAGGATTAGCAGGAAAAAGCAAAAAATTTCAGAATTGCACCTTGCAATGTGGAGATATTACTGTTTGTGCATTTACAATATTCATTGATTTTTGCCATTGAAAAACATGTTTTTCATATACCAGGAATGTTTGAAGCTACTGACTGAATGAAAGGAGCTGGCATCTCACTATCTTTGAATCTTCTTTATCCTGCTAGGATTAGCAGGAAAAAGCAAAAAATTTCAGAATTGCACCTTGCAATGTGGAGATATTACTGTTTGTGCATTTACAATATTCATTGATTTTTGCCATTGAAAAACGTCCAGAAATGTTTGAAGCTACTGACTGAATGAAAGGAGCTGGCATCTCACTCTCTTTGAATCTTCTTTATCATGCTAGGATTAGCAGGAAAAAGCAAAAAATTTCAGAATTGCACCTTGCAATGTGGAGATATTACTGTTTGTGCATTTACAATATTCATTGATTTTTGCCATTGAAAAACGTTTTTCATATACCAGAAATGTTTGAAGCTACTGACTGAATGAAAGGAGCTGGCATCTCACTCTCTTTGAATCTTCTTTATCATGCTAGGATTAGCAGGAAAAAGCAAAAAATTTCAGAATTGCACCTTGCAATGTGGAGATATTACTGTTTGTGCATTTACAATATTCATTGATTTTTGCCATTGAAAAACATGTTTTTCATATACCAGAAATGTTTGAAGCTACTGACTGAATGAAAGGAGCTGGCATCTCACTCTCTTTGAATCTTCTTTATCATGCTAGGATTAGCAGGAAAAAGCAAAAAATTTCAGAATTGCACCTTGCAATGTGGAGATATTACTGTTTGTGCATTTACAATATTCATTGATTTTTGCCATTGAAAAACATCCAGAAATGTTTGAAGCTACTGACTGAATGAAAGGAGCTGGCATCTCACTCTCTTTGAATCTTCTTTATCATGCTAGGATTAGCAGGAAAAAGCAAAAAATTTCAGAATTGCACCTTGCAATGTGGAGATATTACTGTTTGTGCATTTACAATATTCATTGATTTTTGCCATTGAAAAACGTCCAGAAATGTTTGAAGCTACTGACTGAATGAAAGGAGCTGGCATCTCACTCTCTTTGAATCTTCTTTATCATGCTAGGATTAGCAGGAAAAAGCAAAAAATTTCAGAATTGCACCTTGCAATGTGGAGATATTACTGTTTGTGCATTTACAATATTCATTGATTTTTGCCATTGAAAAACATCATGTTATTCATATACCAGAAATGTTTGAAGCTACTGACTGAATGAAAGGAGCTGGCATCTCACTCTCTTTGAATCTTCTTTATCCTGCTAGGATTAACAGGAAAAAGCAAAAAATTTCAGAATTGCACCTTGCAATGTGGAGATATTACTGTTTGTGCATTTACAATATTCATTGATTTTTGCCATTGAAAAACGTCCAGAAATGTTTGAAGCTACTGACTGAATGAAAGGAGCTGGCATCTCACTCTCTTTGAATCTTCTTTATCATGCTAGGATTAGCAGGAAAAAGCAAAAAATTTCAGAATTGCACCTTGCAATGTGGAGATATTACTGTTTGTGCATTTACAATATTCATTGATTTTTGCCATTGAAAAACATGTTTTTCATATACCAGAAATGTTTGAAGCTACTGACTGAATGAAAGGAGCTGGCATCTCACTCTCTTTGAATCTTCTTTATCATGCTAGGATTAACAGGAAAAAGCAAAAAATTTCAGAATTGCACCTTGCAATGTGGAGATATTACTGTTTGTGCATTTACAATATTCATTGATTTTTGCAATTGAAAAACGTCCAGAAATGTTTGAAGCTACTGACTGAATGAAAGGAGCTGGCATCTCACTCTCTTTGAATCTTCTTTATCATGCTAGGATTAGCAGGAAAAAGCAAAAAATTTCAGAATTGCACCTTGCAATGTGGAGATATTACTGTTTGTGCATTTACAATATTCATTGATTTTTGCAATTGAAAAACATGTTTTTCATATACCAGAAATGTTTGAAGCTACTGACTGAATGAAAGGAGCTGGCATCTCA
Organism: Phyllobates terribilis; assembly: GCF_046119375.1. Taxonomy (NCBI): domain Eukaryota; kingdom Metazoa; phylum Chordata; class Amphibia; order Anura; family Dendrobatidae; genus Phyllobates; species Phyllobates terribilis. The sequence goes on from NW_027366425.1 coordinate 54,301, forward strand.
CTCTCTTTGAATCTTCTTTATCATGCTAGGATTAGCAGGAAAAAGCAAAAAATTTCAGAATTGCACCTTGCAATGTGGAGATATTACTGTTTGTGCATTTACAATATTCATTGATTTTTGCCATTGAAAAACATGTTTTTCATATACCAGGAATGTTTGAAGCTACTGACTGAATGAAAGGAGCTGGCATCTCACTCTCTTTGAATCTTCTTTATCCTGCTAGGATTAGCAGGAAAAAGCAAAAAATTTCAGAATTGCACCTTGCAATGTGGAGATATTACTGTTTGTGCATTTACAATATTCATTGATTTTTGCCATTGAAAAACGTCCAGAAATGTTTGAAGCTACTGACTGAATGAAAGGAGCTGGCATCTCACTCTCTTTGAATCTTCTTTATCATGCTAGGATTAGCAGGAAAAAGCAAAAAATTTCAGAATTGCACCTTGCAATGTGGAGATATTACTGTTTGTGCATTTACAATATTCATTGATTTTTGCCATTGAAAAACGTTTTTCATATACCAGAAATGTTTGAAGCTACTGACTGAATGAAAGGAGCTGGCATCTCACTCTCTTTGAATCTTCTTTATCATGCTAGGATTAGCAGGAAAAAGCAAAAAATTTCAGAATTGCACCTTGCAATGTGGAGATATTACTGTTTGTGCATTTACAATATTCATTGATTTTTGCCATTGAAAAACATGTTTTTCATATACCAGAAATGTTTGAAGCTACTGACTGAATGAAAGGAGCTGGCATCTCACTCTCTTTGAATCTTCTTTATCATGCTAGGATTAGCAGGAAAAAGCAAAAAATTTCAGAATTGCACCTTGCAATGTGGAGATATTACTGTTTGTGCATTTACAATATTCATTGATTTTTGCCATTGAAAAACAAGTTTTTCATATACCAGAAATGTTTGAAGCTACTGACTGAATGAAAGGAGCTGGCATCTCACTCTCTTTGAATCTTCTTTATCATGCTAGGATTAGCAGGAAAAAGCAAAAAATTTCAGAATTGCACCTTGCAATGTGGAGATATTACTGTTTGTGCATTTACAATATTCATTGATTTTTGCCATTGAAAAACATGTTTTTCATATACCAGAAATGTTTGAAGCTACTGACTGAATGAAAGGAGCTGGCATCTCACTCTCTTTGAATCTTCTTTATCATGCTAGGATTAACAGGAAAAAGCAAAAAATTTCAGAATTGCACCTTGCAATGTGGAGATATTACTGTTTGTGCATTTACAATATTCATTGATTTTTGCCATTGAAAAACGTCCAGAAATGTTTGAAGCTACTGACTGAATGAAAGGAGCTGGCATCTCACTCTCTTTGAATCTTCTTTATCATGCTAGGATTAGCAGGAAAAAGCAAAAAATTTCAGAATTGCACCTTGCAATGTGGAGATATTACTGTTTGTGCATTTACAATATTCATTGATTTTTGCCATTGAAAAACATGTTTTTCATATACCAGAAATGTTTGAAGCTACTGACTGAATGAAAGGAGCTGGCATCTCACTCTCTTTGAATCTTCTTTATCATGCTAGGATTAACAGGAAAAAGCAAAAAATTTCAGAATTGCACCTTGCAATGTGGAGATATTACTGTTTGTGCATTTACAATATTCATTGATTTTTGCCATTGAAAAACGTCCAGAAATGTTTGAAGCTACTGACTGAATGAAAGGAGCTGGCATCTCACTCTCTTTGAATCTTTTTTATCATGCTAGGATTAGCAGGAAAAAGCAAAAAATTTCAGAATTGCACCTTGCAATGTGGAGATATTACTGTTTGTGCATTTACAATATTCATTGATTTTTGCCATTGAAAAACATGTTTTTCATATACCAGAAATGTTTGAAGCTACTGACAATGAAAGGAGCTGGCATCTCACTCTCTGAATCTTCTTTATCCTGCTAGGATTAGCAGGAAAAAGCAAAAAATTTCAGAATTGCACCTTGCAATGTGGAGATATTACTGTTTGTGCATTTACAATATTCATTGATTTTTGCCATTGAAAAACATGTTTTTCATATACCAGAAATGTTTGAAGCTACTGACTGAATGAAAGGAGCTGGCATCTCACTCTCTTTGAATCTTCTTTATCCTGCTAGGATTAGCAGGAAAAAGCAAAAAATTTCAGAATTGCACCTTGCAATGTGGAGATATTACTGTTTGTGCATTTACAATATTCATTGATTTTTGCCATTGAAAAACGTTTTTCATATACCAGAAATGTTTGAAGCTACTGACTGAATGAAAGGAGCTGGCATCTCACTCTCTTTGAATCTTCTTTATCATGCTAGGATTAGCAGGAAAAAGCAAAAAATTTCAGAATTGCACCTTGCAATGTGGAGATATTACTGTCTGTGCATTTACAATATTCATTGATTTTTGCCATTGAAAAACATGTTTTTCATATACCAGGAATGTTTGAAGCTACTGACTGAATGAAAGGAGCTGGCTTCTCACTCTCTTTGAATCTTCTTTATCCTGCTAGGATTAGCAGGAAAAAGCAAAAAATTTCAGAATTGCACCTTGCAATGTGGAGATATTACTGTTTGTGCATTTACAATATTCATTGATTTTTGCCATTGAAAAACGTCCAGAAATGTTTGAAGCTACTGACTGAATGAAAGGAGCTGGCATCTCACTCTCTTTGAATCTTCTTTATCATGCTAGGATTAGCAGGAAAAAGCAAAAAATTTCAGAATTGCACCTTGCAATGTGGAGATATTACTGTTTGTGCATTTACAATATTCATTGATTTTTGCCATTGAAAAACATGTTTTTCATATACCAGGAATGTTTGAAGCTACTGACTGAATGAAAGGAGCTGGCATCTCACTCTCTTTGAATCTTCTTTATCCTGCTAGGATTAGCAGGAAAAAGCAAAAAATTTCAGAATTGCACCTTGCAATGTGGAGATATTACTGTTTGTGCATTTACAATATTCATTGATTTTTGCCATTGAAAAACGTCCAGAAATGTTTGAAGCTACTGACTGAATGAAAGGAGCTGGCATCTCACTCTCTTTGAATCTTCTTTATCCTGCTAGGATTAGCAGGAAAAAGCAAAAAATTTCAGAATTGCACCTTGCAATGTGGAGATATTACTGTTTGTGCATTTACAATATTCATTGATTTTTGCCATTGAAAAACATGTTTTTCATATACCAGAAATGTTTGAAGCTACTGACTGAATGAAAGGAGCTGGCATCTCACTCTCTTTGAATCTTCTTTATCCTGCTAGGATTAGCAGGAAAAAGCAAAAAATTTCAGAATTGCACCTTGCAATGTGGAGATATTACTGTTTGTGCATTTACAATATTCATTGATTTTTGCCATTGAAAAACATGTTTTTCATATACCAGAAATGTTTGAAGCTACTGACTGAATGAAAGGAGCTGGCATCTCACTCTCTTTGAATCTTCTTTATCCTGCTAGGATTAGCAGGAAAAAGCAAAAAATTTCAGAATTGCACCTTGCAATGTGGAGATATTACTGTTTGTGCATTTACAATATTCATTGATTTTTGCCATTGAAAAACATGTTTTTCATATACCAGAAATGTTTGAAGCTACTGACTGAATGAAAGGAGCTGGCATCTCACTCTCTTTGAATCTTCTTTATCCTGCTAGGATTAGCAGGAAAAAGCAAAAAATTTCAGAATTGCACCTTGCAATGTGGAGATATTACTGTTTGTGAATTTACAATAATCATTGATTTTTGCCATTGAAAAACATGTTTTTCATATACCAGAAATGTTTGAAGCTACTGACTGAATGAAAGGAGCTGGCATCTCACTCTCTTTGAATCTTCTTTATCCTGCTAGGATTAGCAGGAAAAAGCAAAAAATTTCAGAATTGCACCTTGCAATGTGGAGATATTACTGTTTGTGCATTTACAATATTCATTGATTTTTGCCATTGAAAAACATGTTTTTCATATACCAGAAATGTTGGAAGCTACTGACTGAATGAAAGGAGCTGGCATCTCACTCTCTTTGAATCTTCTTTATCCTGCTAGGATTAGCAGGAAAAAGCAAAAAATTTCAGAATTACACCTTGCAATGTGGAGATATTACTGTTTGTGCATTTACAATATTCATTGATTTTTGCCATTGAAAAACATCCAGAAATGTTTGAAGCTACTGACTGAATGAAAGGAGCTGGCATCTCACTCTCTTTGAATCTTCTTTATCATGCTAGGATTAGCAGGAAAAAGCAAAAAATTTCAGAATTGCACCTTGCAATGTGGAGATATTACTGTTTGTGCATTTACAATATTCATTGATTTTTGCCATTGAAAAACGTCCAGAAATGTTTGAAGCTACTGACTGAATGAAAGGAGCTGGCATCTCACTCTCTTTGAATCTTCTTTATCATGCTAGGATTAGCAGGAAAAAGCAAAAAATTTCAGAATTGCACCTTGCAATGTGGAGATATTACTGTTTGTGCATTTACAATATTCATTGATTTTTGCCATTGAAAAACATGTTTTTCATATACCAGAAATGTTTGAAGCTACTGACTGAATGAAAGGAGCTGGCATCTCACTCTCTTTGAATCTTCTTTATCATGCTAGGATTAACAGGAAAAAGCAAAAAATTTCAGAATTGCACCTTGCAATGTGGAGATATTACTGTTTGTGCATTTACAATATTCATTGATTTTTGCCATTGAAAAATGTCCAGAAATGTTTGAAGCTACTGACTGAATGAAAGGAGCTGGCATCTCACTCTCTTTGAATCTTTTTTATCATGCTAGGATTAGCAGGAAAAAGCAAAAAATTTCAGAATTGCACCTTGCAATGTGGAGATATTACTGTTTGTGCATTTACAATATTCATTGATTTTTGCCATTGAAAAACATGTTTTTCATATACCAGAAATGTTTGAAGCTACTGACAATGAAAGGAGCTGGCATCTCACTCTCTTTGAATCTTCTTTATCCTGCTAGGATTAGCAGGAAAAAGCAAAAAATTTCAGAATTGCACCTTGCAATGTGGAGATATTACTGTTTGTGCATTTACAATATTCATTGATTTTTGCCATTGAAAAACATGTTTTTCATATACCAGAAATGTTTGAAGCTACTGACTGAATGAAAGGAGCTGGTATCTCACTCTCTTTGAATCTTCTTTATCATGCTAGGATTAGCAGGAAAAAGCAAAAAAATTTCAGAATTGCACCTTGCAATGTGGAGATATTACTGTTTGTGCATTTACAATATTCATTGATTTTTGCCATTGAAAAACATGTTTTTCATATACCAGAAATGTTTGAAGCTTCTGACTGAATGAAAGGAGCTGGCATCTCACTCTCTTTGAATCTTCTTTATCATGCTAGGATTAACAGGAAAAAGCAAAAAATTTCAGAATTGCACCTTGCAATGTGGAGATATTACTGTTTGTGCATTTACAATATTCATTGATTTTTGCCATTGAAAAACGTCCAGAAATGTTTGAAGCTACTGACTGAATGAAAGGAGCTGGCATCTCACTCTCTTTGAATCTTCTTTATCATGCTAGGATTAGCAGGAAAAAGCAAAAAATTTCAGAATTGCACCTTGCAATGTGGAGATATTAATGTTTGTGCATTTACAATATTCATTGATTTTTGCCATTGAAAAACGTCCAGAAATGTTTGAAGCTACTGACTGAATGAAAGGAGCTGGCATCTCACTCTCTTTGAATCTTCTTTATCATGCTAGGATTAACAGGAAAAAGCAAAAAATTTCAGAATTGCACCTTGCAATGTGGAGATATTACTGTTTGTGCATTTACAATATTCATTGATTTTTGCCATTGAAAAACGTCCAGAAATGTTTGAAGCTACTGACTGAATGAAAGGAGCTGGCATCTCACTCTCTTTGAATCTTCTTTATCCTGCTAGGATTAGCAGGAAAAAGCAAAAAATTTCAGAATTGCACCTTGCAATGTGGAGATATTACTGTTTGTGCATTTACAATATTCATTGATTTTTGCCATTGAAAAACATGTTTTTCATATACCAGAAATGTTTGAAGCTACTGACTGAATGAAAGGAGCTGGCATCTCACTCTCTTTGAATCTTCTTTATCCTGCTAGGATTAGCAGGAAAAAGCAAAAAATTTCAGAATTGCACCTTGCAATGTGGAGATATTACTGTTTGTGCATTTACAATATTCATTGATTTTTGCCATTGAAAAACATGTTTTTCATATACCAGAAATGTTTGAAGCTACTGACTGAATGAAAGGAGCTGGCATCTCACTCTCTTTGAATCTTCTTTATCCTGCTAGGATTAGCAGGAAAAAGCAAAAAATTTCAGAATTGCACCTTGCAATGTGGAGATATTACTGTTTGTGCATTTACAATATTCATTGATTTTTGCCATTGAAAAACATGTTTTTCATATACCAGAAATGTTTGAAGCTACTGACTGAATGAAAGGAGCTGGCATCTCACTCTCTTTGAATCTTCTTTATCCTGCTAGGATTAGCAGGAAAAAGCAAAAAATTTCAGAATTGCACCTTGCAATGTGGAGATATTACTGTTTGTGAATTTACAATATTCATTGATTTTTGCCATTGAAAAACATGTTTTTCATATACCAGAAATGTTTGAAGCTACTGACTGAATGAAAGGAGCTGGCATCTCACTCTCTTTGAATCTTCTTTATCCTGCTAGGATTAGCAGGAAAAAGCAAAAAATTTCAGAATTGCACCTTGCAATGTGGAGATATTACTGTTTGTGCATTTACAATATTCATTGATTTTTGCCATTGAAAAACATGTTTTTCATATACCAGAAATGTTGGAAGCTACTGACTGAATGAAAGGAGCTGGCATCTCACTCTCTTTGAATCTTCTTTATCCTGCTAGGATTAGCAGGAAAAAGCAAAAAATTTCAGAATTACACCTTGCAATGTGGAGATATTACTGTTTGTGCATTTACAATATTCATTGATTTTTGCCATTGAAAAACATCCAGAAATGTTTGAAGCTACTGACTGAATGAAAGGAGCTGGCATCTCACTCTCTTTGAATCTTCTTTATCATGCTAGGATTAGCAGGAAAAAGCAAAAAATTTCAGAATTGCACCTTGCAATGTGGAGATATTACTGTTTGTGCATTTACAATATTCATTGATTTTTGCCATTGAAAAACGTCCAGAAATGTTTGAAGCTACTGACTGAATGAAAGGAGCTGGCATCTCACTCTCTTTGAATCTTCTTTATCATGCTAGGATTAGCAGGAAAAAGCAAAAAATTTCAGAATTGCACCTTGCAATGTGGAGATATTACTGTTTGTGCATTTACAATATTCATTGATTTTTGCCATTGAAAAACATGTTTTTCATATACCAGAAATGTTTGAAGCTACTGACTGAATGAAAGGAGCTGGCATCTCACTCTCTTTGAATCTTCTTTATCATGCTAGGATTAACAGGAAAAAGCAAAAAATTTCAGAATTGCACCTTGCAATGTGGAGATATTACTGTTTGTGCATTTACAATATTCATTGATTTTTGCCATTGAAAAATGTCCAGAAATGTTTGAAGCTACTGACTGAATGAAAGGAGCTGGCATCTCACTCTCTTTGAATCTTTTTTATCATGCTAGGATTAGCAGGAAAAAGCAAAAAATTTCAGAATTGCACCTTGCAATGTGGAGATATTACTGTTTGTGCATTTACAATATTCATTGATTTTTGCCATTGAAAAACATGTTTTTCATATACCAGAAATGTTTGAAGCTACTGACAATGAAAGGAGCTGGCATCTCACTCTCTTTGAATCTTCTTTATCCTGCTAGGATTAGCAGGAAAAAGCAAAAAAATTTCAGAATTGCACCTTGCAATGTGGAGATATTACTGTTTGTGCATTTACAATATTCATTGATTTTTGCCATTGAAAAACATGTTTTTCATATACCAGAAATGTTTGAAGCTACTGACTGAATGAAAGGAGCTGGTATCTCACTCTCTTTGAATCTTCTTTATCATGCTAGGATTAGCAGGAAAAAGCAAAAAAATTTCAGAATTGCACCTTGCAATGTGGAGATATTACTGTTTGTGCATTTACAATATTCATTGATTTTTGCCATTGAAAAACATGTTTTTCATATACCAGAAATGTTTGAAGCTTCTGACTGAATGAAAGGAGCTGGCATCTCACTCTCTTTGAATCTTCTTTATCATGCTAGGATTAACAGGAAAAAGCAAAAAATTTCAGAATTGCACCTTGCAATGTGGAGATATTACTGTTTGTGCATTTACAATATTCATTGATTTTTGCCATTGAAAAACGTCCAGAAATGTTTGAAGCTACTGACTGAATGAAAGGAGCTGGCATCTCACTCTCTTTGAATCTTCTTTATCATGCTAGGATTAGCAGGAAAAAGCAAAAAATTTCAGAATTGCACCTTGCAATGTGGAGATATTAATGTTTGTGCATTTACAATATTCATTGATTTTTGCCATTGAAAAACGTCCAGAAATGTTTGAAGCTACTGACTGAATGAAAGGAGCTGGCATCTCACTCTCTTTGAATCTTCTTTATCATGCTAGGATTAACAGGAAAAAGCAAAAAATTTCAGAATTGCACCTTGCAATGTGGAGATATTACTGTTTGTGCATTTACAATATTCATTGATTTTTGCCATTGAAAAACGTCCAGAAATGTTTGAAGCTACTGACTGAATGAAAGGAGCTGGCATCTCACTCTCTTTGAATCTTCTTTATCCTGCTAGGATTAGCAGGAAAAAGCAAAAAATTTCAGAATTGCACCTTGCAATGTGGAGATATTACTGTTTGTGCATTTACAATATTCATTGATTTTTGCCATTGAAAAACATGTTTTTCATATACCAGAAATGTTTGAAGCTACTGACTGAATGAAAGGAGCTGGCATCTCACTCTCTTTGAATCTTCTTTATCCTGCTAGGATTAGCAGGAAAAAGCAAAAAATTTCAGAATTGCACCTTGCAATGTGGAGATATTACTGTTTGTGCATTTACAATATTCATTGATTTTTGCCATTGAAAAACATGTTTTTCATATACCAGAAATGTTTGAAGCTACTGACTGAATGAAAGGAGCTGGCATCTCACTCTCTTTGAATCTTCTTTATCCTGCTAGGATTAGCAGGAAAAAGCAAAAAATTTCAGAATTGCACCTTGCAATGTGGAGATATTACTGTTTGTGCATTTACAATATTCATTGATTTTTGCCATTGAAAAACATGTTTTTCATATACCAGAAATGTTTGAAGCTACTGACTGAATGAAAGGAGCTGGCATCTCACTCTCTTTGAATCTTCTTTATCCTGCTAGGATTAGCAGGAAAAAGCAAAAAATTTCAGAATTGCACCTTGCAATGTGGAGATATTACTGTTTGTGAATTTACAATATTCATTGATTTTTGCCATTGAAAAACATGTTTTTCATATACCAGAAATGTTTGAAGCTACTGACTGAATGAAAGGAGCTGGCATCTCACTCTCTTTGAATCTTCTTTATCCTGCTAGGATTAGCAGGAAAAAGCAAAAAATTTCAGAATTGCACCTTGCAATGTGGAGATATTACTGTTTGTGCATTTACAATATTCATTGATTTTTGCCATTGAAAAACATGTTTTTCATATACCAGAAATGTTGGAAGCTACTGACTGAATGAAAGGAGCTGGCATCTCACTCTCTTTGAATCTTCTTTATCCTGCTAGGATTAGCAGGAAAAAGCAAAAAATTTCAGAATTACACCTTGCAATGTGGAGATATTACTGTTTGTGCATTTACAATATTCATTGATTTTTGCCATTGAAAAACATCCAGAAATGTTTGAAGCTACTGACTGAATGAAAGGAGCTGGCATCTCACTCTCTTTGAATCTTCTTTATCATGCTAGGATTAGCAGGAAAAAGCAAAAAATTTCAGAATTGCACCTTGCAATGTGGAGATATTACTGTTTGTGCATTTACAATATTCATTGATTTTTGCCATTGAAAAACGTCCAGAAATGTTTGAAGCTACTGACTGAATGAAAGGAGCTGGCATCTCACTCTCTTTGAATCTTCTTTATCATGCTAGGATTAGCAGGAAAAAGCAAAAAATTTCAGAATTGCACCTTGCAATGTGGAGATATTACTGTTTGTGCATTTACAATATTCATTGATTTTTGCCATTGAAAAACATGTTTTTCATATACCAGAAATGTTTGAAGCTACTGACTGAATGAAAGGAGCTGGCATCTCACTCTCTTTGAATCTTCTTTATCATGCTAGGATTAACAGGAAAAAGCAAAAAATTTCAGAATTGCACCTTGCAATGTGGAGATATTACTGTTTGTGCATTTACAATATTCATTGATTTTTGCCATTGAAAAATGTCCAGAAATGTTTGAAGCTACTGACTGAATGAAAGGAGCTGGCATCTCACTCTCTTTGAATCTTTTTTATCATGCTAGGATTAGCAGGAAAAAGCAAAAAATTTCAGAATTGCACCTTGCAATGTGGAGATATTACTGTTTGTGCATTTACAATATTCATTGATTTTTGCCATTGAAAAACATGTTTTTCATATACCAGAAATGTTTGAAGCTACTGACAATGAAAGGAGCTGGCATCTCACTCTCTTTGAATCTTCTTTATCCTGCTAGGATTAGCAGGAAAAAGCAAAAAATTTCAGAATTGCACCTTGCAATGTGGAGATATTACTGTTTGTGCATTTACAATATTCATTGATTTTTGCCATTGAAAAACATGTTTTTCATATACCAGAAATGTTTGAAGCTACTGACTGAATGAAAGGAGCTGGTATCTCACTCTCTTTGAATCTTCTTTATCATGCTAGGATTAGCAGGAAAAAGCAAAAAAATTTCAGAATTGCACCTTGCAATGTGGAGATATTACTGTTTGTGCATTTACAATATTCATTGATTTTTGCCATTGAAAAACATGTTTTTCATATACCAGAAATGTTTGAAGCTTCTGACTGAATGAAAGGAGCTGGCATCTCACTCTCTTTGAATCTTCTTTATCATGCTAGGATTAACAGGAAAAAGCAAAAAATTTCAGAATTGCACCTTGCAATGTGGAGATATTACTGTTTGTGCATTTACAATATTCATTGATTTTTGCCATTGAAAAACGTCCAGAAATGTTTGAAGCTACTGACTGAATGAAAGGAGCTGGCATCTCACTCTCTTTGAATCTTCTTTATCATGCTAGGATTAGCAGGAAAAAGCAAAAAATTTCAGAATTGCACCTTGCAATGTGGAGATATTAATGTTTGTGCATTTACAATATTCATTGATTTTTGCCATTGAAAAACGTCCAGAAATGTTTGAAGCTACTGACTGAATGAAAGGAGCTGGCATCTCACTCTCTTTGAATCTTCTTTATCATGCTAGGATTAACAGGAAAAAGCAAAAAATTTCAGAATTGCACCTTGCAATGTGGAGATATTACTGTTTGTGCATTTACAATATTCATTGATTTTTGCCATTGAAAAACGTCCAGAAATGTTTGAAGCTACTGACTGAATGAAAGGAGCTGGCATCTCACTCTCTTTGAATCTTCTTTATCCTGCTAGGATTAGCAGGAAAAAGCAAAAAATTTCAGAATTGCACCTTGCAATGTGGAGATATTACTGTTTGTGCATTTACAATATTCATTGATTTTTGCCATTGAAAAACATGTTTTTCATATACCAGAAATGTTTGAAGCTACTGACTGAATGAAAGGAGCTGGCATCTCACTCTCTTTGAATCTTCTTTATCCTGCTAGGATTAGCAGGAAAAAGCAAAAAATTTCAGAATTGCACCTTGCAATGTGGAGATATTACTGTTTGTGAATTTACAATATTCATTGATTTTTGCCATTGAAAAACATGTTTTTCATATACCAGAAATGTTTGAAGCTACTGACTGAATGAAAGGAGCTGGCATCTCACTCTCTTTGAATCTTCTTTATCCTGCTAGGATTAGCAGGAAAAAGCAAAAAATTTCAGAATTGCACCTTGCAATGTGGAGATATTACTGTTTGTGCATTTACAATATTCATTGATTTTTGCCATTGAAAAACATGTTTTTCATATACCAGAAATGTTGGAAGCTACTGACTGAATGAAAGGAGCTGGCATCTCACTCTCTTTGAATCTTCTTTATCCTGCTAGGATTAGCAGGAAAAAGCAAAAAATTTCAGAATTACACCTTGCAATGTGGAGATATTACTGTTTGTGCATTTACAATATTCATTGATTTTTGCCATTGAAAAACATCCAGAAATGTTTGAAGCTACTGACTGAATGAAAGGAGCTGGCATCTCACTCTCTTTGAATCTTCTTTATCATGCTAGGATTAGCAGGAAAAAGCAAAAAATTTCAGAATTGCACCTTGCAATGTGGAGATATTACTGTTTGTGCATTTACAATATTCATTGATTTTTGCCATTGAAAAACGTCCAGAAATGTTTGAAGCTACTGACTGAATGAAAGGAGCTGGCATCTCACTCTCTTTGAATCTTCTTTATCATGCTAGGATTAGCAGGAAAAAGCAAAAAATTTCAGAATTGCACCTTGCAATGTGGAGATATTACTGTTTGTGCATTTACAATATTCATTGATTTTTGCCATTGAAAAACATGTTTTTCATATACCAGAAATGTTTGAAGCTACTGACTGAATGAAAGGAGCTGGCATCTCACTCTCTTTGAATCTTCTTTATCATGCTAGGATTAACAGGAAAAAGCAAAAAATTTCAGAATTGCACCTTGCAATGTGGAGATATTACTGTTTGTGCATTTACAATATTCATTGATTTTTGCCATTGAAAAATGTCCAGAAATGTTTGAAGCTACTGACTGAATGAAAGGAGCTGGCATCTCACTCTCTTTGAATCTTTTTTATCATGCTAGGATTAGCAGGAAAAAGCAAAAAATTTCAGAATTGCACCTTGCAATGTGGAGATATTACTGTTTGTGCATTTACAATATTCATTGATTTTTGCCATTGAAAAACATGTTTTTCATATACCAGAAATGTTTGAAGCTACTGACAATGAAAGGAGCTGGCATCTCACTCTCTTTGAATCTTCTTTATCCTGCTAGGATTAGCAGGAAAAAGCAAAAAAATTTCAGAATTGCACCTTGCAATGTGGAGATATTACTGTTTGTGCATTTACAATATTCATTGATTTTTGCCATTGAAAAACATGTTTTTCATATACCAGAAATGTTTGAAGCTACTGACTGAATGAAAGGAGCTGGTATCTCACTCTCTTTGAATCTTCTTTATCATGCTAGGATTAGCAGGAAAAAGCAAAAAAATTTCAGAATTGCACCTTGCAATGTGGAGATATTACTGTTTGTGCATTTACAATATTCATTGATTTTTGCCATTGAAAAACATGTTTTTCATATACCAGAAATGTTTGAAGCTTCTGACTGAATGAAAGGAGCTGGCATCTCACTCTCTTTGAATCTTCTTTATCATGCTAGGATTAACAGGAAAAAGCAAAAAATTTCAGAATTGCACCTTGCAATGTGGAGATATTACTGTTTGTGCATTTACAATATTCATTGATTTTTGCCATTGAAAAACGTCCAGAAATGTTTGAAGCTACTGACTGAATGAAAGGAGCTGGCATCTCACTCTCTTTGAATCTTCTTTATCATGCTAGGATTAGCAGGAAAAAGCAAAAAATTTCAGAATTGCACCTTGCAATGTGGAGATATTAATGTTTGTGCATTTACAATATTCATTGATTTTTGCCATTGAAAAACGTCCAGAAATGTTTGAAGCTACTGACTGAATGAAAGGAGCTGGCATCTCACTCTCTTTGAATCTTCTTTATCATGCTAGGATTAACAGGAAAAAGCAAAAAATTTCAGAATTGCACCTTGCAATGTGGAGATATTACTGTTTGTGCATTTACAATATTCATTGATTTTTGCCATTGAAAAACGTCCAGAAATGTTTGAAGCTACTGACTGAATGAAAGGAGCTGGCATCTCACTCTCTTTGAATCTTCTTTATCCTGCTAGGATTAGCAGGAAAAAGCAAAAAATTTCAGAATTGCACCTTGCAATGTGGAGATATTACTGTTTGTGCATTTACAATATTCATTGATTTTTGCCATTGAAAAACATGTTTTTCATATACCAGAAATGTTTGAAGCTACTGACTGAATGAAAGGAGCTGGCATCTCACTCTCTTTGAATCTTCTTTATCCTGCTAGGATTAGCAGGAAAAAGCAAAAAATTTCAGAATTGCACCTTGCAATGTGGAGATATTACTGTTTGTGCATTTACAATATTCATTGATTTTTGCCATTGAAAAACATGTTTTTCATATACCAGAAATGTTTGAAGCTACTGACTGAATGAAAGGAGCTGGCATCTCACTCTCTTTGAATCTTCTTTATCCTGCTAGGATTAGCAGGAAAAAGCAAAAAATTTCAGAATTGCACCTTGCAATGTGGAGATATTACTGTTTGTGCATTTACAATATTCATTGATTTTTGCCATTGAAAAACATGTTTTTCATATACCAGAAATGTTTGAAGCTACTGACTGAATGAAAGGAGCTGGCATCTCACTCTCTTTGAATCTTCTTTATCCTGCTAGGATTAGCAGGAAAAAGCAAAAAATTTCAGAATTGCACCTTGCAATGTGGAGATATTACTGTTTGTGAATTTACAATATTCATTGATTTTTGCCATTGAAAAACATGTTTTTCATATACCAGAAATGTTTGAAGCTACTGACTGAATGAAAGGAGCTGGCATCTCACTCTCTTTGAATCTTCTTTATCCTGCTAGGATTAGCAGGAAAAAGCAAAAAATTTCAGAATTGCACCTTGCAATGTGGAGATATTACTGTTTGTGCATTTACAATATTCATTGATTTTTGCCATTGAAAAACATGTTTTTCATATACCAGAAATGTTGGAAGCTACTGACTGAATGAAAGGAGCTGGCATCTCACTCTCTTTGAATCTTCTTTATCCTGCTAGGATTAGCAGGAAAAAGCAAAAAATTTCAGAATTACACCTTGCAATGTGGAGATATTACTGTTTGTGCATTTACAATATTCATTGATTTTTGCCATTGAAAAACATCCAGAAATGTTTGAAGCTACTGACTGAATGAAAGGAGCTGGCATCTCACTCTCTTTGAATCTTCTTTATCATGCTAGGATTAGCAGGAAAAAGCAAAAAATTTCAGAATTGCACCTTGCAATGTGGAGATATTACTGTTTGTGCATTTACAATATTCATTGATTTTTGCCATTGAAAAACGTCCAGAAATGTTTGAAGCTACTGACTGAATGAAAGGAGCTGGCATCTCACTCTCTTTGAATCTTCTTTATCATGCTAGGATTAGCAGGAAAAAGCAAAAAATTTCAGAATTGCACCTTGCAATGTGGAGATATTACTGTTTGTGCATTTACAATATTCATTGATTTTTGCCATTGAAAAACATGTTTTTCATATACCAGAAATGTTTGAAGCTACTGACTGAATGAAAGGAGCTGGCATCTCACTCTCTTTGAATCTTCTTTATCATGCTAGGATTAACAGGAAAAAGCAAAAAATTTCAGAATTGCACCTTGCAATGTGGAGATATTACTGTTTGTGCATTTACAATATTCATTGATTTTTGCCATTGAAAAATGTCCAGAAATGTTTGAAGCTACTGACTGAATGAAAGGAGCTGGCATCTCACTCTCTTTGAATCTTTTTTATCATGCTAGGATTAGCAGGAAAAAGCAAAAAATTTCAGAATTGCACCTTGCAATGTGGAGATATTACTGTTTGTGCATTTACAATATTCATTGATTTTTGCCATTGAAAAACATGTTTTTCATATACCAGAAATGTTTGAAGCTACTGACAATGAAAGGAGCTGGCATCTCACTCTCTTTGAATCTTCTTTATCCTGCTAGGATTAGCAGGAAAAAGCAAAAAATTTCAGAATTGCACCTTGCAATGTGGAGATATTACTGTTTGTGCATTTACAATATTCATTGATTTTTGCCATTGAAAAACATGTTTTTCATATACCAGAAATGTTTGAAGCTACTGACTGAATGAAAGGAGCTGGTATCTCACTCTCTTTGAATCTTCTTTATCATGCTAGGATTAGCAGGAAAAAGCAAAAAAATTTCAGAATTGCACCTTGCAATGTGGAGATATTACTGTTTGTGCATTTACAATATTCATTGATTTTTGCCATTGAAAAACATGTTTTTCATATACCAGAAATGTTTGAAGCTTCTGACTGAATGAAAGGAGCTGGCATCTCACTCTCTTTGAATCTTCTTTATCATGCTAGGATTAACAGGAAAAAGCAAAAAATTTCAGAATTGCACCTTGCAATGTGGAGATATTACTGTTTGTGCATTTACAATATTCATTGATTTTTGCCATTGAAAAACGTCCAGAAATGTTTGAAGCTACTGACTGAATGAAAGGAGCTGGCATCTCACTCTCTTTGAATCTTCTTTATCATGCTAGGATTAGCAGGAAAAAGCAAAAAATTTCAGAATTGCACCTTGCAATGTGGAGATATTAATGTTTGTGCATTTACAATATTCATTGATTTTTGCCATTGAAAAACGTCCAGAAATGTTTGAAGCTACTGACTGAATGAAAGGAGCTGGCATCTCACTCTCTTTGAATCTTCTTTATCATGCTAGGATTAACAGGAAAAAGCAAAAAATTTCAGAATTGCACCTTGCAATGTGGAGATATTACTGTTTGTGCATTTACAATATTCATTGATTTTTGCCATTGAAAAACGTCCAGAAATGTTTGAAGCTACTGACTGAATGAAAGGAGCTGGCATCTCACTCTCTTTGAATCTTCTTTATCCTGCTAGGATTAGCAGGAAAAAGCAAAAAATTTCAGAATTGCACCTTGCAATGTGGAAATATTACTGTTTGTGCATTTACAATATTCATTGATTTTTGCCATTGAAAAACATGTTTTTCACATACCAGAAATGTTTGAAGCTACTGACTGAATGAAAGGAGCTGGCATCTCACTCTCTTTGAATCTTCTTTATCATGCTAGGATTAGCAGGAAAAAGCAAAAAATTTCAGAATTGCACCTTGCAATGTGGAGATATTACTGTTTGTGCATTTACAATATTCATTGATTTTTGCCATTGAAAAACGTTTTTCATATACCAGAAATGTTTGAAGCTACTGACAATGAAAGGAGCTGGCATCTCACTCTCTTTGAATCTTCTTTATCATGCTAGGATTAGCAGGAAAAAGCAAAAAATTTCAGAATTGCACCTTGCAATGTGGAGATATTACTGTTTGTGCATTTACAATATTCATTGATTTTTGCCATTGAAAAACATCATGTTATTCATATACCAGAAATGTTTGAAGCTACTGACTGAATGAAAGGAGCTGGCATCTCACTCTCTTTGAATCTTCTTTATCCTGCTAGGATTAACAGGAAAAAGCAAAAAATTTCAGAATTGCACCTTGCAATGTGGAGATATTACTGTTTGTGCATTTACAATATTCATTGATTTTTGCCATTGAAAAACGTCCAGAAATGTTTGAAGCTACTGACTGAATGAAAGGAGCTGGCATCTCACTCTCTTTGAATCTTCTTTATCATGCTAGGATTAGCAGGAAAAAGCAAAAAATTTCAGAATTGCACCTTGCAATGTGGAGATATTACTGTTTGTGCATTTACAATATTCATTGATTTTTGCCATTGAAAAACATGTTTTTCATATACCAGAAATGTTTGAAGCTACTGACTGAATGAAAGGAGCTGGCATCTCACTCTCTTTGAATCTTCTTTATCATGCTAGGATTAACAGGAAAAAGCAAAAAATTTCAGAATTGCACCTTGCAATGTGGAGATATTACTGTTTGTGCATTTACAATATTCATTGATTTTTGCAATTGAAAAACGTCCAGAAATGTTTGAAGCTACTGACTGAATGAAAGGAGCTGGCATCTCACTCTCTTTGAATCTTCTTTATCATGCTAGGATTAGCAGGAAAAAGCAAAAAATTTCAGAATTGCACCTTGCAATGTGGAGATATTACTGTTTGTGCATTTACAATATTCATTGATTTTTGCAATTGAAAAACATGTTTTTCATATACCAGAAATGTTTGAAGCTACTGACTGAATGAAAGGAGCTGGCATCTCACTCTCTTTGAATCTTCTTTATCATGCTAGGATTAGCAGGAAAAAGCAAAAAATTTCAGAATTGCACCTTGCAATGTGGAGATATTACTGTTTGTGCATTTACAATATTCATTGATTTTTGCCATTGAAAAACATGTTTTTCATATACCAGGAATGTTTGAAGCTACTGACTGAATGAAAGGAGCTGGCATCTCACTCTCTTTGAATCTTCTTTATCCTGCTAGGATTAGCAGGAAAAAGCAAAAAATTTCAGAATTGCACCTTGCAATGTGGAGATATTACTGTTTGTGCATTTACAATATTCATTGATTTTTGCCATTGAAAAACGTCCAGAAATGTTTGAAGCTACTGACTGAATGAAAGGAGCTGGCATCTCACTCTCTTTGAATCTTCTTTATCCTGCTAGGATTAGCAGGAAAAAGCAAAAAATTTCAGAATTGCACCTTGCAATGTGGAGATATTACTGTTTGTGCATTTACAATATTCATTGATTTTTGCCATTGAAAAACATGTTTTTCATATACCAGAAATGTTTGAAGC
>NW_027366426.1:0-73006 GCF_046119375.1 Phyllobates terribilis
TCAAAGAGAGTGAGATGCCAGCTCCTTTCATTCAGTCAGTCGCTTCAAACATTTCTGGTATATGAAAAACATGTTTTTCAATGGCAAAAATCAATGAATATTGTAAATGCACAAACAGTAATATCTCCACATTGCACGGTGCAATTCTGAAATTTTTAGCTTTTTCCTGTTAATCCTAGCATGATAAAGAAGATTCAAAGAGAGTGAGATGCCAGCTCCTTTCATTCAGTCAGTAGCTTCAAACATTTCTGGTATATGAAAAACATGTTTTTCAATGGCAAAATCAATGAATATTGTAAATGCACAAACAGTAATATCTCCACATTGCAAGGTGCAATTCTGAAATTTTTTGCTTTTTCCTGCTAATCCTAGCATGATAAAGAAGATTCAAAGAGAGTGAGATGCCAGCTCCTTTCATTCAGTCAGTAGCTTCAAACATTTCTGGTATATGAAAAACATGTTTTTCAATGGCAAAAATCAATGAATATTGTAAATGCACAAACAGTAATATCTCCACATTGCAAGGTGCAATTCTGAAATTTTTTGCTTTTTCCTGTTAATCCTAGCATGATAAAGAAGATTCAAAGAGAGTGAGATGCCAGCTCCTTTCATTCAGTCAGTAGCTTCAAACATTTCTGGTATATGAAAAACATGTTTTTCAATGGCAAAAATCAATGAATATTGTAAATGCACAAACAGTAATATCTCCACATTGCAAGGTGCAATTCTGAAATTTTTTGCTTTTTCCTGCTAATCCTAGCATGATAAAGAAGATTCAAAGAGAGTGAGATGCCAGCTCCTTTCATTCAGTCAGTAGCTTCAAACATTTCTGGTATATGAAAAACATGTTTTTCAATGGCAAAAATCAATGAATATTGTAAATGCACAAACAGTAATATCTCCACATTGCACGGTGCAATTCTGAAATTTTTAGCTTTTTCCTGTTAATCCTAGCATGATAAAGATTCAAAGAGAGTGAGATGCCAGCTCCTTTCATTCAGTCAGTAGCTTCAAACATTTCTGGTATATGAAAAACATGTTTTTCAATGGCAAAAATCAATGAATATTGTAAATGCACAAACAGTAATATCTCCACATTGCAAGGTGCAATTCTGAAATTTTTGCTTTTTCCTGCTAATCCTAGCATGATAAAGAAGATTCAAAGAGAGTGAGATGCCAGCTCCTTTCATTCAGTCAGTAGCTTCAAACATTTCTGGTATATGAAAAACATGTTTTTCAATGGCAAAAATCAATGAATATTGTAAATGCACAAACAGTAATATCTCCACATTGCACGGTGCAATTCTGAAATTTTTAGCTTTTTCCTGTTAATCCTAGCATGATAAAGAAGATTCAAAGAGAGTGAGATGCCAGCTCCTTTCATTCAGTCAGTAGCTTCAAACATTTCTGGTATATGAAAAACATGTTTTTCAATGGCAAAAATCAATGAATATTGTAAATGCACAAACAGTAATATCTCCACATTGCAAGGTGCAATTCTGAAATTTTTTGCTTTTTCCTGCTAATCCTAGCATGATAAAGAAGATTCAAAGAGAGTGAGATGCCAGCTCCTTTCATTCAGTCAGTAGCTTCAAACATTTCTGGTATATGAAAAACATGTTTTTCAATGGCAAAAATCAATGAATATTGTAAATGCACAAACAGTAATATCTCCACATTGCAAGGTGCAATTCTGAAATTTTTTGCTTTTTCCTGTTAATCCTAGCATGATAAAGAAGATTCAAAGAGAGTGAGATGCCAGCTCCTTTCATTCAGTCAGTAGCTTCAAACATTTCTGGTATATGAAAAACATGTTTTTCAATGGCAAAAATCAATGAATATTGTAAATGCACAAACAGTAATATCTCCACATTGCAAGGTGCAATTCTGAAATTTTTTGCTTTTTCCTGCTAATCCTAGCATGATAAAGAAGATTCAAAGAGAGTGAGATGCCAGCTCCTTTCATTCAGTCAGTAGCTTCAAACATTTCTGGTATATGAAAAACATGTTTTTCAATGGCAAAAATCAATGAATATTGTAAATGCACAAACAGTAATATCTCCACATTGCACGGTGCAATTCTGAAATTTTTAGCTTTTTCCTGTTAATCCTAGCATGATAAAGATTCAAAGAGAGTGAGATGCCAGCTCCTTTCATTCAGTCAGTAGCTTCAAACATTTCTGGTATATGAAAAACATGTTTTTCAATGGCAAAAATCAATGAATATTGTAAATGCACAAACAGTAATATCTCCACATTGCAAGGTGCAATTCTGAAATTTTTTGCTTTTTCCTGTTAATCCTAGCATGATAAAGAAGATTCAAAGAGAGTGAGATGCCAGCTCCTTTCATTCAGTCAGTAGCTTCAAACATTTCTGGTATATGAAAAACATGTTTTTCAATGGCAAAAATCAATGAATATTGTAAATGCACAAACAGTAATATCTCCACATTGCACGGTGCAATTCTGAAATTTTTGCTTTTTCCTGCTAATCCTAGCATGATAAAGAAGATTCAAAGAGAGTGAGATGCCAGCTCCTTTCATTCAGTCAGTAGCTTCAAACATTTCTGGTATATGAAAAACATGTTTTTCAATGGCAAAAATCAATGAATATTGTAAATGCACAAACAGTAATATCTCCACATTGCACGGTGCAATTCTGAAATTTTTAGCTTTTTCCTGTTAATCCTAGCATGATAAAGAAGATTCAAAGAGAGTGAGATGCCAGCTCCTTTCATTCAGTCAGTAGCTTCAAACATTTCTGGTATATGAAAAACATGTTTTTCAATGGCAAAAATCAATGAATATTGTAAATGCACAAACAGTAATATCTCCACATTGCAAGGTGCAATTCTGAAATTTTTTGCTTTTTCCTGCTAATCCTAGCATGATAAAGAAGATTCAAAGAGAGTGAGATGCCAGCTCCTTTCATTCAGTCAGTAGCTTCAAACATTTCTGGTATATGAAAAACATGTTTTTCAATGGCAAAAATCAATGAATATTGTAAATGCACAAACAGTAATATCTCCACATTGCAAGGTGCAATTCTGAAATTCTTTGCTTTTTCCTGTTAATCCTAGCATGATAAAGAAGATTCAAAGAGAGTGAGATGCCAGCTCCTTTCATTCAGTCAGTAGCTTCAAACATTTCTGGTATATGAAAAACATGTTTTTCAATGGCAAAAATCAATGAATATTGTAAATGCACAAACAGTAATATCTCCACATTGCAAGGTGCAATTCTGAAATTTTTTGCTTTTTCCTGTTAATCCTAGCATGATAAAGAAGATTCAAAGAGAGTGAGATGCCAGCTCCTTTCATTCAGTCAGTAGCTTCAAACATTTCTGGTATATGAAAAACATGTTTTTCAATGGCAAAAATCAATGAATATTGTAAATGCACAAACAGTAATATCTCCACATTGCAAGGTGCAATTCTGAAATTTTTAGCTTTTTCCTGTTAATCCTAGCATGATAAAGAAGATTCAAAGAGAGTGAGATGCCAGCTCCTTTCATTCAGTCAGTAGCTTCAAACATTTCTGGTATATGAAAAACATGTTTTTCAATGGCAAAAATCAATGAATATTGTAAATGCACAAACAGTAATATCTCCACATTGCAAGGTGCAATTCTGAAATTTTTTGCTTTTTCCTGCTAATCCTAGCATGATAAAGAGATTCAAAGAGAGTGAGATGCCAGCTCCTTTCATTCAGTCAGTAGCTTCAAACATTTCTGGTATATGAAAAACATGTTTTTCAATGGCAAAAATCAATGAATATTGTAAATGCACAAACAGTAATATCTCCACATTGCACGGTGCAATTCTGAAATTTTTAGCTTTTTCCTGTTAATCCTAGCATGATAAAGAAGATTCAAAGAGAGTGAGATGCCAGCTCCTTTCATTCAGTCAGTAGCTTCAAACATTTCTGGTATATGAAAAACATGTTTTTCAATGGCAAAAATCAATGAATATTGTAAATGCACAAACAGTAATATCTCCACATTGCAAGGTGCAATTCTGAAATTCTTTGCTTTTTCCTGTTAATCCTAGCATGATAAAGAAGATTCAAAGAGAGTGAGATGCCAGCTCCTTTCATTCAGTCAGTAGCTTCAAACATTTCTGGTATATGAAAAACATGTTTTTCAATGGCAAAAATCAATGAATATTGTAAATGCACAAACAGTAATATCTCCACATTGCAAGGTGCAATTCTGAAATTTTTTGCTTTTTCCTGCTAATCCTAGCATGATAAAGAAGATTCAAAGAGAGTGAGATGCCAGCTCCTTTCATTCAGTCAGTAGCTTCAAACATTTCTGGTATATGAAAAACATGTTTTTCAATGGCAAAAATCAATGAATATTGTAAATGCACAAACAGTAATATCTCCACATTGCAAGGTGCAATTCTGAAATTTTTAGCTTTTTCCTGTTAATCCTAGCATGATAAAGAAGATTCAAAGAGAGTGAGATGCCAGCTCCTTTCATTCAGTCAGTAGCTTCAAACATTTCTGGTATATGAAAAACATGTTTTTCAATGGCAAAAATCAATGAATATTGTAAATGCACAAACAGTAATATCTCCACATTGCAAGGTGCAATTCTGAAATTTTTTGCTTTTTCCTGCTAATCCTAGCATGATAAAGAAGATTCAAAGAGAGTGAGATGCCAGCTCCTTTCATTCAGTCAGTAGCTTCAAACATTTCTGGTATATGAAAAACATGTTTTTCAATGGCAAAAATCAATGAATATTGTAAATGCACAAACAGTAATATCTCCACATTGCACAGTGCAATTCTGAAATTTTTAGCTTTTTCCTGTTAATCCTAGCATGATAAAGAAGATTCAAAGAGAGTGAGATGCCAGCTCCTTTCATTCAGTCAGTAGCTTCAAACATTTCTGGTATATGAAAAACATGTTTTTCAATGGCAAAAATCAATGAATATTGTAAATGCACAAACAGTAATATCTCCACATTGCAAGGTGCAATTCTGAAATTTTTTGCTTTTTCCTGTTAATCCTAGCATGATAAAGAAGATTCAAAGAGAGTGAGATGCCAGCTCCTTTCATTCAGTCAGTAGCTTCAAACATTTCTGGTATATGAAAAACATGTTTTTCAATGGCAAAAATCAATGAATATTGTAAATGCACAAACAGTAATATCTCCACATTGCAAGGTGCAATTCTGAAATTTTTTGCTTTTTCCTGCTAATCCTAGCATGATAAAGAAGATTCAAAGAGAGTGAGATGCCAGCTCCTTTCATTCAGTCAGTAGCTTCAAACATTTCTGGTATATGAAAAACATGTTTTTCAATGGCAAAAATCAATGAATATTGTAAATGCACAAACAGTAATATCTCCACATTGCACGGTGCAATTCTGAAATTTTTAGCTTTTTCCTGTTAATCCTAGCATGATAAAGAAGATTCAAAGAGAGTGAGATGCCAGCTCCTTTCATTCAGTCAGTAGCTTCAAACATTTCTGGTATATGAAAAACATGTTTTTCAATGGCAAAAATCAATGAATATTGTAAATGCACAAACAGTAATATCTCCACATTGCAAGGTGCAATTCTGAAATTTTTTGCTTTTTCCTGCTAATCCTAGCATGATAAAGAAGATTCAAAGAGAGTGAGATGCCAGCTCCTTTCATTCAGTCAGTAGCTTCAAACATTTCTGGTATATGAAAAACATGTTTTTCAATGGCAAAAATCAATGAATATTGTAAATGCACAAACAGTAATATCTCCACATTGCAAGGTGCAATTCTGAAATTTTTTGCTTTTTCCTGCTAATCCTAGCATGATAAAGAAGATTCAAAGAGAGTGAGATGCCAGCTCCTTTCATTCAGTCAGTAGCTTCAAACATTTCTGGTATATGAAAAACATGTTTTTCAATGGCAAAAATCAATGAATATTGTAAATGCACAAACAGTAATATCTCCACATTGCACGGTGCAATTCTGAAATTTTTAGCTTTTTCCTGTTAATCCTAGCATGATAAAGAAGATTCAAAGAGAGTGAGATGCCAGCTCCTTTCATTCAGTCAGTAGCTTCAAACATTTCTGGTATATGAAAAACATGTTTTTCAATGGCAAAAATCAATGAATATTGTAAATGCACAAACAGTAATATCTCCACATTGCAAGGTGCAATTCTGAAATTTTTTGCTTTTTCCTGCTAATCCTAGCATGATAAAGAAGATTCAAAGAGAGTGAGATGCCAGCTCCTTTCATTCAGTCAGTAGCTTCAAACATTTCTGGTATATGAAAAACATGTTTTTCAATGGCAAAAATCAATGAATATTGTAAATGCACAAACAGTAATATCTCCACATTGCACGGTGCAATTCTGAAATTTTTAGCTTTTTCCTGTTAATCCTAGCATGATAAAGAAGATTCAAAGAGAGTGAGATGCCAGCTCCTTTCATTCAGTCAGTAGCTTCAAACATTTCTGGTATATGAAAAACATGTTTTTCAATGGCAAAAATCAATGAATATTGTAAATGCACAAACAGTAATATCTCCACATTGCAAGGTGCAATTCTGAAATTTTTTGCTTTTTCCTGTTAATCCTAGCATGATAAAGAAGATTCAAAGAGAGTGAGATGCCAGCTACTTTCATTCAGTCAGTAGCTTCAAACATTTCTGGTATATGAAAAACATGTTTTTCAATGGCAAAAATCAATGAATATTGTAAATGCACAAACAGTAATATCTCCACATTGCAAGGTGCAATTCTGAAAATTTTTGCTTTTTCCTGCTAATCCTAGCATGATAAAGAAGATTCAAAGAGAGTGAGATGCCAGCTCCTTTCATTCAGTCAGTAGCTTCAAACATTTCTGGTATATGAAAAACATGTTTTTCAATGGCAAAAATCAATGAATATTGTAAATGCACAAACAGTAATATCTCCACATTGCACGGTGCAATTCTGAAATTTTTAGCTTTTTCCTGTTAATCCTAGCATGATAAAGAAGATCAAAGAGAGTGAGATGCCAGCTCCTTTCATTCAGTCAGTAGCTTCAAACATTTCTGGTATATGAAAAACATGTTTTTCAATGGCAAAAATCAATGAATATTGTAAATGCACAAACAGT
Organism: Phyllobates terribilis; assembly: GCF_046119375.1. NCBI lineage: Eukaryota > Metazoa > Chordata > Amphibia > Anura > Dendrobatidae > Phyllobates > Phyllobates terribilis. Next base: position 7,093 of record NW_027366426.1, read on the forward strand.
AATATCTCCACATTGCAAGGTGCAATTCTGAAATTTTTTGCTTTTTCCTGTTAATCCTAGCATGATAAAGAAGATTCAAAGAGATTGAGATGCCAGCTCCTTTCATTCAGTCAGTAGCTTCAAACATTTCTGGTATATGAAAAACATGTTTTTCAATGGCAAAAATCAATGAATATTGTAAATGCACAAACAGTAATTTCTCCGCATTGCAAGGTGCAAGTCTGAAATTTTTTGCTTTTTCCTGCTCCTCTTAGCATGATAAAGAAGATTCAAAGAGAGTGAGATGCCAGCTCCTTTCATTCAGTCAGTAGCTTCAATCATTTCTGGACGTTTTTCAATGGCAAAAATCAATGAATATTGTAAATGCACAAACAGTAATTTCTCCGCATTGCAAGGTGCAATTCTGAAATTTTTTTGCTTTTTCCTGCTCCTCTTAGCATGATAAAGAAGATTCAAAGAGAGTGAGATGCCAGCTCCTTTCATTCAGTCAGTAGCTTCAAACATTTCTGGTATATGAATAACATGATGTTTTTCAATGGCAAAAATCAATGAATATTGTAAATGCACAAACAGTAATTTTTCCGCATTGCAAGGTGCAAGTCTGAAATTTTTTGCTTTTTCCTGCTCCTCTTAGCATGATAAAGAAGATTCAAAGAGAGTGAGATGCCAGTTACTTTCATGCAGTCAGTAGCTTCAATCATTTCTGGACGTTTTTCAATGGTAAAAATCAATGAATATTGTAAATGCACAAACAGTAATTTCTCCACATTGCAAGGTGCAATTCTGAAATTTTTTGCTTTTTCCTGCTCCTCTTAGCATGATAAAGAAGATTCAAAGAGAGTGAGATGCCAGCTCCTTTCAGTCAGTAGCTTCAAACATTTCTGGTATATGAATAACATGATGTTTTTCAATGGCAAAAATCAATGAATATTGTAAATGCACAAACAGTAATTTCTCCGCATTGCAAGGTGCAATTCTGAAATTTTTTGCTTTTTCCTGCTCCTCTTAGTATGATAAAGAAGATTCAAAGAGAGTGAGATGCCAGCTCCTTTCATTCAGTCAGTAGCTTCAAACATTTCTGGTATATGAATAACATGATGTTTTTCAATGGCAAAAATCAATGAATATTGTAAATGCACAAACAGTAATTTCTCCGCATTGCAAGGTGCAATTCTGAAATTTTTTGCTTTTTCCTGCTCCTCTTAGCATGATAAAGAAGATTCAAAAAGAGTGAGATGCCAGCTCCTTTCATTCAGTCAGTAGCTTCAATCATTTCTGGATGTTTTTCAATGGCAAAAATCAATGAATATTGTAAATGCACAAACAGTAATTTCTCCGCATTGCAAGGTGCAATTCTGAAATTTTTTGCTTTTTCCTGCTCCTCTTAGCATGATAAAGAAGATTCAAAGAGAGTGAGATGTCAGCTCCTTTCATTCAGTCAGTAGCTTCAAACATTTCTGGTATATGAATAACGTGATGTTTTTCAATGGCAAAAATCAATGAATATTGTAAATGCACAAACAGTAATTTCTCCGCATTGCAAGGTGCAATTCTGAAATTTTTTGCTTTTTCCTGCTCCTCTTAGCATGATAAAGAAGATTCAAAGAGAGTGAGATGCCAGCTCCTTTCATTCAGTCAGTAGCTTCAATCATTTCTGGATGTTTTTCAATGGCAAAAATCAATGAATATTGTAAATGCACAAACAGTAATATCTCCACATTGCAAGGTGCAATTCTGAAATTTTTTGCTTTTTCCTGCTAATCCTAGCATGATAAAGAAGATTCAAAGAGAGTGAGATGCCAGCTCCTTTCATTCAGTCAGTAGCTTCAAACATTTCTGGTATATGAAAAACATGTTTTTCAATGGCAAAAATCAATGAATATTGTAAATGCACAAACAGTAATATCTCCACATTGCACGGTGCAATTCTGAAATTTTTAGCTTTTTCCTGTTAATCCTAGCATGATAAAGAAGATTCAAAGAGAGTGAGATGCCAGCTCCTTTCATTCAGTCAGTAGCTTCAAACATTTCTGGTATATGAAAAACATGTTTTTCAATGGCAAAAATCAATGAATATTGTAAATGCACAAACAGTAATATCTCCACATTGCACGGTGCAATTCTGAAATTTTTAGCTTTTTCCTGTTAATCCTAGCATGATAAAGAAGATTCAAAGAGAGTGAGATGCCAGCTCCTTTCATTCAGTCAGTAGCTTCAAACATTTCTGGTATATGAAAAACATGTTTTTCAATGGCAAAAATCAATGAATATTGTAAATGCACAAACAGTGATATCTCCACATTGCACGGTGCAATTCTGAAATTTTTTGCTTTTTCCTGTTAATCCTAGCATGATAAAGAAGATTCAAAGAGAGTGAGATGCCAGCTCCTTTCATTCAGTCAGTAGCTTCAAACATTTCTGGTATATGAAAAACGTTTTTCAATGGCAAAAATCAATGAATATTGTAAATGCACAAACAGTAATATCTCCACATTGCAAGGTGCAATTCTGAAATTTTTTGCTTTTTCCTGCTAATCCTAGCATGATAAAGAAGATTCAAAGAGAGTGAGATGCCAGCTCCTTTCATTCAGTCAGTAGCTTCAAACATTTCTGGTATATGAAAAACATGTTTTTCAATGGCAAAAATCAATGAATATTGTAAATGCACAAACAGTAATATCTCCACATTGCACGGTGCAATTCTGAAATTTTTAGCTTTTTCCTGTTAATCCTAGCATGATAAAGATTCAAAAAGAGTGAGATGCCAGCTCCTTTCATTCAGTCAGTAGCTTCAAACATTTCTGGTATATGAAAAACATGTTTTTCAATGGCAAAAATCAATGAATATTGTAAATGCACAAACAGTAATATCTCCACATTGCAAGGTGCAATTCTGAAATTTTTTGCTTTTTCCTGCTAATCCTAGCATGATAAAGAAGATTCAAAGAGAGTGAGATGCCAGCTCCTTTCATTCAGTCAGTAGCTTCAAACATTTCTGGTATATGAAAAACATGTTTTTCAATGGCAAAAATCAATGAATATTGTAAATGCACAAACAGTAATATCTCCACATTGCAAGGTGCAATTCTGAAATTTTTTGCTTTTTCCTGTTAATCCTAGCATGATAAAGAAGATTCAAAGAGAGTGAGATGCCAGCTCCTTTCATTCAGTCAGTAGCTTCAAACATTTCTGGTATATGAAAAACATGTTTTTCAATGGCAAAAATCAATGAATATTGTAAATGCACAAACAGTAATATCTCCACATTGCAAGGTGCAATTCTGAAATTTTTTGCTTTTTCCTGCTAATCCTAGCATGATAAAGAAGATTCAAAGAGAGTGAGATGCCAGCTCCTTTCATTCAGTCAGTAGCTTCAAACATTTCTGGTATATGAAAAACATGTTTTTCAATGGCAAAAATCAATGAATATTGTAAATGCACAAACAGTAATATCTCCACATTGCACGGTGCAATTCTGAAATTTTTAGCTTTTTCCTGTTAATCCTAGCATGATAAAGAAGATTCAAAGAGAGTGAGATGCCAGCTCCTTTCATTCAGTCAGTAGCTTCAAACATTTCTGGTATATGAAAAACATGTTTTTCAATGGCAAAAATCAATGAATATTGTAAATGCACAAACAGTAATATCTCCACATTGCACGGTGCAATTCTGAAATTTTTAGCTTTTTCCTGTTAATCCTAGCATGATAAAGAAGATTCAAAGAGAGTGAGATGCCAGCTCCTTTCATTCAGTCAGTAGCTTCAAACATTTCTGGTATATGAAAAACATGTTTTTCAATGGCAAAAATCAATGAATATTGTAAATGCACAAACAGTGATATCTCCACATTGCACGGTGCAATTCTGAAATTTTTTGCTTTTTCCTGTTAATCCTAGCATGATAAAGAAGATTCAAAGAGAGTGAGATGCCAGCTCCTTTCATTCAGTCAGTAGCTTCAAACATTTCTGGTATATGAAAAACGTTTTTCAATGGCAAAAATCAATGAATATTGTAAATGCACAAACAGTAATATCTCCACATTGCAAGGTGCAATTCTGAAATTTTTTGCTTTTTCCTGCTAATCCTAGCATGATAAAGAAGATTCAAAGAGAGTGAGATGCCAGCTCCTTTCATTCAGTCAGTAGCTTCAAACATTTCTGGTATATGAAAAACATGTTTTTCAATGGCAAAAATCAATGAATATTGTAAATGCACAAACAGTAATATCTCCACATTGCACGGTGCAATTCTGAAATTTTTAGCTTTTTCCTGTTAATCCTAGCATGATAAAGATTCAAAAAGAGTGAGATGCCAGCTCCTTTCATTCAGTCAGTAGCTTCAAACATTTCTGGTATATGAAAAACATGTTTTTCAATGGCAAAAATCAATGAATATTGTAAATGCACAAACAGTAATATCTCCACATTGCAAGGTGCAATTCTGAAATTTTTTGCTTTTTCCTGCTAATCCTAGCATGATAAAGAAGATTCAAAGAGAGTGAGATGCCAGCTCCTTTCATTCAGTCAGTAGCTTCAAACATTTCTGGTATATGAAAAACATGTTTTTCAATGGCAAAAATCAATGAATATTGTAAATGCACAAACAGTAATATCTCCACATTGCAAGGTGCAATTCTGAAATTTTTTGCTTTTTCCTGTTAATCCTAGCATGATAAAGAAGATTCAAAGAGAGTGAGATGCCAGCTCCTTTCATTCAGTCAGTAGCTTCAAACATTTCTGGTATATGAAAAACATGTTTTTCAATGGCAAAAATCAATGAATATTGTAAATGCACAAACAGTAATATCTCCACATTGCAAGGTGCAATTCTGAAATTTTTTGCTTTTTCCTGCTAATCCTAGCATGATAAAGAAGATTCAAAGAGAGTGAGATGCCAGCTCCTTTCATTCAGTCAGTAGCTTCAAACATTTCTGGTATATGAAAAACATGTTTTTCAATGGCAAAAATCAATGAATATTGTAAATGCACAAACAGTAATATCTCCACATTGCACGGTGCAATTCTGAAATTTTTAGCTTTTTCCTGTTAATCCTAGCATGATAAAGAAGATTCAAAGAGAGTGAGATGCCAGCTCCTTTCATTCAGTCAGTAGCTTCAAACATTTCTGGTATATGAAAAACATGTTTTTCAATGGCAAAAATCAATGAATATTGTAAATGCACAAACAGTAATATCTCCACATTGCAAGGTGCAATTCTGAAATTCTTTGCTTTTTCCTGTTAATCCTAGCATGATAAAGAAGATTCAAAGAGAGTGAGATGCCAGCTCCTTTCATTCAGTCAGTAGCTTCAAACATTTCTGGTATATGAAAAACATGTTTTTCAATGGCAAAAATCAATGAATATTGTAAATGCACAAACAGTAATATCTCCACATTGCAAGGTGCAATTCTGAAATTTTTTGCTTTTTCCTGTTAATCCTATCATGATAAAGAAGATTCAAAGAGAGTGAGATGCCAGCTCCTTTAATTCAGTCAGTAGCTTCAAACATTTCTGGTATATGAAAAACATGTTTTTCAATGGCAAAAATCAATGAATATTGTAAATGCACAAACAGTAATATCTCCACATTGCACGGTGCAATTCTGAAATTTTTAGCTTTTTCCTGTTAATCCTAGCATGATAAAGAAGATTCAAAGAGAGTGAGATGCCAGCTCCTTTCATTCAGTCAGTAGCTTCAAACATTTCTGGTATATGAAAAACATGTTTTTCAATGGCAAAAATCAATGAATATTGTAAATGCACAAACAGTAATATCTCCACATTGCAAGGTGCAATTCTGAAATTTTTTGCTTTTTCCTGCTAATCCTAGCATGATAAAGAAGATTCAAAGAGAGTGAGATGCCAGCTCCTTTCATTCAGTCAGTAGCTTCAAACATTTCTGGTATATGAAAAACATGTTTTTCAATGGCAAAAATCAATGAATATTGTAAATGCACAAACAGTAATATCTCCACATTGCACAGTGCAATTCTGAAATTTTTAGCTTTTTCCTGTTAATCCTAGCATGATAAAGAAGATTCAAAGAGAGTGAGATGCCAGCTCCTTTCATTCAGTCAGTAGCTTCAAACATTTCTGGTATATGAAAAACATGTTTTTCAATGGCAAAAATCAATGAATATTGTAAATGCACAAACAGTAATATCTCCACATTGCAAGGTGCAATTCTGAAATTTTTTGCTTTTTCCTGCTAATCCTAGCATGATAAAGAAGATTCAAAGAGAGTGAGATGCCAGCTCCTTTCATTCAGTCAGTAGCTTCAAACATTTCTGGTATATGAAAAACATGTTTTTCAATGGCAAAAATCAATGAATATTGTAAATGCACAAACAGTAATATCTCCACATTGCAAGGTGCAATTCTGAAATTTTTTGCTTTTTCCTGTTAATCCTAGCATGATAAAGAAGATTCAAAGAGAGTGAGATGCCAGCTCCTTTCATTCAGTCAGTAGCTTCAAACATTTCTGGTATATGAAAAACATGTTTTTCAATGGCAAAAATCAATGAATATTGTAAATGCACAAACAGTAATATCTCCACATTGCAAGGTGCAATTCTGAAATTTTTTGCTTTTTCCTGCTAATCCTAGCATGATAAAGAAGATTCAAAGAGAGTGAGATGCCAGCTCCTTTCATTCAGTCAGTAGCTTCAAACATTTCTGGTATATGAAAAACATGTTTTTCAATGGCAAAAATCAATGAATATTGTAAATGCACAAACAGTAATATCTCCACATTGCACGGTGCAATTCTGAAATTTTTAGCTTTTTCCTGTTAATCCTAGCATGATAAAGAAGATTCAAAGAGAGTGAGATGCCAGCTCCTTTCATTCAGTCAGTAGCTTCAAACATTTCTGGTATATGAAAAACATGTTTTTCAATGGCAAAAATCAATGAATATTGTAAATGCACAAACTAATATCTCCACATTGCAAGGTGCAATTCTGAAATTCTTTGCTTTTTCCTGTTAATCCTAGCATGATAAAGAAGATTCAAAGAGAGTGAGATGCCAGCTCCTTTCATTCAGTCAGTAGCTTCAAACATTTCTGGTATATGAAAAACATGTTTTTCAATGGCAAAAATCAATGAATATTGTAAATGCACAAACAGTAATATCTCCACATTGCAAGGTGCAATTCTGAAATTTTTTGCTTTTTCCTGTTAATCCTATCATGATAAAGAAGATTCAAAGAGAGTGAGATGCCAGCTCCTTTAATTCAGTCAGTAGCTTCAAACATTTCTGGTATATGAAAAACATGTTTTTCAATGGCAAAAATCAATGAATATTGTAAATGCACAAACAGTAATATCTCCACATTGCACGGTGCAATTCTGAAATTTTTAGCTTTTTCCTGTTAATCCTAGCATGATAAAGAAGATTCAAAGAGAGTGAGATGCCAGCTCCTTTCATTCAGTCAGTAGCTTCAAACATTTCTGGTATATGAAAAACATGTTTTTCAATGGCAAAAATCAATGAATATTGTAAATGCACAAACAGTAATATCTCCACATTGCAAGGTGCAATTCTGAAATTTTTTGCTTTTTCCTGCTAATCCTAGCATGATAAAGAAGATTCAAAGAGAGTGAGATGCCAGCTCCTTTCATTCAGTCAGTAGCTTCAAACATTTCTGGTATATGAAAAACATGTTTTTCAATGGCAAAAATCAATGAATATTGTAAATGCACAAACAGTAATATCTCCACATTGCACGGTGCAATTCTGAAATTTTTAGCTTTTTCCTGTTAATCCTAGCATGATAAAGAAGATTCAAAGAGAGTGAGATGCCAGCTCCTTTCATTCAGTCAGTAGCTTCAAACATTTCTGGTATATGAAAAACATGTTTTTCAATGGCAAAAATCAATGAATATTGTAAATGCACAAACAGTAATATCTCCACATTGCAAGGTGCAATTCTGAAATTTTTTGCTTTTTCCTGCTAATCCTAGCATGATAAAGAAGATTCAAAGAGAGTGAGATGCCAGCTCCTTTCATTCAGTCAGTAGCTTCAAACATTTCTGGTATATGAAAAACATGTTTTTCAATGGCAAAAATCAATGAATATTGTAAATGCACAAACAGTAATATCTCCACATTGCACGGTGCAATTCTGAAATTTTTAGCTTTTTCCTGTTAATCCTAGCATGATAAAGAAGATTCAAAGAGAGTGAGATGCCAGCTCCTTTCATTCAGTCAGTAGCTTCAAACATTTCTGGTATATGAAAAACATGTTTTTCAATGGCAAAAATCAATGAATATTGTAAATGCACAAACAGTAATATCTCCACATTGCAAGGTGCAATTCTGAAATTTTTTGCTTTTTCCTGCTAATCCTAGCATGATAAAGAAGATTCAAAGAGAGTGAGATGCCAGCTCCTTTCATTCAGTCAGTAGCTTCAAACATTTCTGGTATATGAAAAACATGTTTTTCAATGGCAAAAATCAATGAATATTGTAAATGCACAAACAGTAATATCTCCACATTGCAAGGTGCAATTCTGAAATTTTTTGCTTTTTCCTGCTAATCCTAGCATGATAAAGAAGATTCAAAGAGAGTGAGATGCCAGCTCCTTTCATTCAGTCAGTAGCTTCAAACATTTCTGGTATATGAAAAACATGTTTTTCAATGGCAAAAATCAATGAATATTGTAAATGCACAAACAGTAATATCTCCACATTGCACGGTGCAATTCTGAAATTTTTAGCTTTTTCCTGTTAATCCTAGCATGATAAAGAAGATTCAAAGAGAGTGAGATGCCAGCTCCTTTCATTCAGTCAGTAGCTTCAAACATTTCTGGTATATGAAAAACATGTTTTTCAATGGCAAAAATCAATGAATATTGTAAATGCACAAACAGTAATATCTCCACATTGCAAGGTGCAATTCTGAAATTTTTTGCTTTTTCCTGCTAATCCTAGCATGATAAAGAAGATTCAAAGAGAGTGAGATGCCAGCTCCTTTCATTCAGTCAGTAGCTTCAAACATTTCTGGTATATGAAAAACATGTTTTTCAATGGCAAAAATCAATGAATATTGTAAATGCACAAACAGTAATATCTCCACATTGCACGGTGCAATTCTGAAATTTTTAGCTTTTTCCTGTTAATCCTAGCATGATAAAGAAGATTCAAAGAGAGTGAGATGCCAGCTCCTTTCATTCAGTCAGTAGCTTCAAACATTTCTGGTATATGAAAAACATGTTTTTCAATGGCAAAAATCAATGAATATTGTAAATGCACAAACAGTAATATCTCCACATTGCAAGGTGCAATTCTGAAATTTTTTGCTTTTTCCTGTTAATCCTAGCATGATAAAGAAGATTCAAAGAGAGTGAGATGCCAGCTACTTTCATTCAGTCAGTAGCTTCAAACATTTCTGGTATATGAAAAACATGTTTTTCAATGGCAAAAATCAATGAATATTGTAAATGCACAAACAGTAATATCTCCACATTGCAAGGTGCAATTCTGAAAATTTTTGCTTTTTCCTGCTAATCCTAGCATGATAAAGAAGATTCAAAGAGAGTGAGATGCCAGCTCCTTTCATTCAGTCAGTAGCTTCAAACATTTCTGGTATATGAAAAACATGTTTTTCAATGGCAAAAATCAATGAATATTGTAAATGCACAAACAGTAATATCTCCACATTGCACGGTGCAATTCTGAAATTTTTAGCTTTTTCCTGTTAATCCTAGCATGATAAAGAAGATTCAAAGAGAGTGAGATGCCAGCTCCTTTCATTCAGTCAGTAGCTTCAAACATTTCTGGTATATGAAAAACATGTTTTTCAATGGCAAAAATCAATGAATATTGTAAATGCACAAACAGTAATATCTCCACATTGCAAGGTGCAATTCTGAAATTTTTTGCTTTTTCCTGTTAATCCTAGCATGATAAAGAAGATTCAAAGAGAGTGAGATGCCAGCTCCTTTCATTCAGTCAGTAGCTTCAAACATTTCTGGTATATGAAAAACATGTTTTTCAATGGCAAAAATCAATGAATATTGTAAATGCACAAACAGTAATATCTCCACATTGCAAGGTGCAATTCTGAAATTTTTTGCTTTTTCCTGCTAATCCTAGCATGATAAAGAAGATTCAAAGAGAGTGAGATGCCAGCTCCTTTCATTCAGTCAGTAGCTTCAAACATTTCTGGTATATGAAAAACATGTTTTTCAATGGCAAAAATCAATGAATATTGTAAATGCACAAACAGTAATATCTCCACATTGCACGGTGCAATTCTGAAATTTTTAGCTTTTTCCTGTTAATCCTAGCATGATAAAGATTCAAAGAGAGTGAGATGCCAGCTCCTTTCATTCAGTCAGTAGCTTCAAACATTTCTGGTATATGAAAAACATGTTTTTCAATGGCAAAAATCAATGAATATTGTAAATGCACAAACAGTAATATCTCCACATTGCAAGGTGCAATTCTGAAATTTTTTGCTTTTTCCTGTTAATCCTAGCATGATAAAGAAGATTCAAAGAGAGTGAGATGCCAGCTCCTTTCATTCAGTCAGTAGCTTCAAACATTTCTGGTATATGAAAAACATGTTTTTCAATGGCAAAAATCAATGAATATTGTAAATGCACAAACAGTAATATCTCCACATTGCAAGGTGCAATTCTGAAATTTTTTGCTTTTTCCTGCTAATCCTAGCATGATAAAGAAGATTCAAAGAGAGTGAGATGCCAGCTCCTTTCATTCAGTCAGTAGCTTCAAACATTTCTGGTATATGAAAAACATGTTTTTCAATGGCAAAAATCAATGAATATTGTAAATGCACAAACAGTAATATCTCCACATTGCACGGTGCAATTCTGAAATTTTTAGCTTTTTCCTGTTAATCCTAGCATGATAAAGAAGATTCAAAGAGAGTGAGATGCCAGCTCCTTTCATTCAGTCAGTAGCTTCAAACATTTCTGGTATATGAAAAACATGTTTTTCAATGGCAAAAATCAATGAATATTGTAAATGCACAAACAGTAATATCTCCACATTGCAAGGTGCAATTCTGAAATTTTTTGCTTTTTCCTGCTAATCCTAGCATGATAAAGAAGATTCAAAGAGAGTGAGATGCCAGCTCCTTTCATTCAGTCAGTAGCTTCAAACATTTCTGGTATATGAAAAACATGTTTTTCAATGGCAAAAATCAATGAATATTGTAAATGCACAAACAGTAATATCTCCACATTGCACGGTGCAATTCTGAAATTTTTAGCTTTTTCCTGTTAATCCTAGCATGATAAAGAAGATTCAAAGAGAGTGAGATGCCAGCTCCTTTCATTCAGTCAGTAGCTTCAAACATTTCTGGTATATGAAAAACATGTTTTTCAATGGCAAAAATCAATGAATATTGTAAATGCACAAACAGTAATATCTCCACATTGCAAGGTGCAATTCTGAAATTCTTTGCTTTTTCCTGTTAATCCTAGCATGATAAAGAAGATTCAAAGAGAGTGAGATGCCAGCTCCTTTCATTCAGTCAGTAGCTTCAAACATTTCTGGTATATGAAAAACATGTTTTTCAATGGCAAAAATCAATGAATATTGTAAATGCACAAACAGTAATATCTCCACATTGCAAGGTGCAATTCTGAAATTTTTTGCTTTTTCCTGTTAATCCTAGCATGATAAAGAAGATTCAAAGAGAGTGAGATGCCAGCTCCTTTCATTCAGTCAGTAGCTTCAAACATTTCTGGTATATGAAAAACATGTTTTTCAATGGCAAAAATCAATGAATATTGTAAATGCACAAACAGTAATATCTCCACATTGCACGGTGCAATTCTGAAATTTTTAGCTTTTTCCTGTTAATCCTAGCATGATAAAGAAGATTCAAAGAGAGTGAGATGCCAGCTCCTTTCATTCAGTCAGTAGCTTCAAACATTTCTGGTATATGAAAAACATGTTTTTCAATGGCAAAAATCAATGAATATTGTAAATGCACAAACAGTAATATCTCCACATTGCAAGGTGCAATTCTGAAATTTTTTGCTTTTTCCTGCTAATCCTAGCATGATAAAGAAGATTCAAAGAGAGTGAGATGCCAGCTCCTTTCATTCAGTCAGTAGCTTCAAACATTTCTGGTATATGAAAAACATGTTTTTCAATGGCAAAAATCAATGAATATTGTAAATGCACAAACAGTAATATCTCCACATTGCACGGTGCAATTCTGAAATTTTTAGCTTTTTCCTGTTAATCCTAGCATGATAAAGAAGATTCAAAGAGAGTGAGATGCCAGCTCCTTTCATTCAGTCAGTAGCTTCAAACATTTCTGGTATATGAAAAACATGTTTTTCAATGGCAAAAATCAATGAATATTGTAAATGCACAAACAGTAATATCTCCACATTGCAAGGTGCAATTCTGAAATTCTTTGCTTTTTCCTGTTAATCCTAGCATGATAAAGAAGATTCAAAGAGAGTGAGATGCCAGCTCCTTTCATTCAGTCAGTAGCTTCAAACATTTCTGGTATATGAAAAACATGTTTTTCAATGGCAAAAATCAATGAATATTGTAAATGCACAAACAGTAATATCTCCACATTGCAAGGTGCAATTCTGAAATTTTTTGCTTTTTCCTGCTAATCCTAGCATGATAAAGAAGATTCAAAGAGAGTGAGATGCCAGCTCCTTTCATTCAGTCAGTAGCTTCAAACATTTCTGGTATATGAAAAACATGTTTTTCAATGGCAAAAATCAATGAATATTGTAAATGCACAAACAGTAATATCTCCACATTGCACGGTGCAATTCTGAAATTTTTAGCTTTTTCCTGTTAATCCTAGCATGATAAAGAAGATTCAAAGAGAGTGAGATGCCAGCTCCTTTCATTCAGTCAGTAGCTTCAAACATTTCTGGTATATGAAAAACGTTTTTCAATGGCAAAAATCAATGAATATTGTAAATGCACAAACAGTAATATCTCCACATTGCAAGGTGCAATTCTGAAATTTTTTGCTTTTTCCTGCTAATCCTAGCATGATAAAGAAGATTCAAAGAGAGTGAGATGCCAGCTCCTTTCATTCAGTCAGTAGCTTCAAACATTTCTGGTATATGAAAAACATGTTTTTCAATGGCAAAAATCAATGAATATTGTAAATGCACAAACAGTAATATCTCCACATTGCACAGTGCAATTCTGAAATTTTTAGCTTTTTCCTGTTAATCCTAGCATGATAAAGAAGATTCAAAGAGAGTGAGATGCCAGCTCCTTTCATTCAGTCAGTAGCTTCAAACATTTCTGGTATATGAAAAACATGTTTTTCAATGGCAAAAATCAATGAATATTGTAAATGCACAAACAGTAATATCTCCACATTGCAAGGTGCAATTCTGAAATTTTTTGCTTTTTCCTGTTAATCCTAGCATGATAAAGAAGATTCAAAGAGAGTGAGATGCCAGCTCCTTTCATTCAGTCAGTAGCTTCAAACATTTCTGGTATATGAAAAACATGTTTTTCAATGGCAAAAATCAATGAATATTGTAAATGCACAAACAGTAATATCTCCACATTGCAAGGTGCAATTCTGAAATTTTTTGCTTTTTCCTGCTAATCCTAGCATGATAAAGAAGATTCAAAGAGAGTGAGATGCCAGCTCCTTTCATTCAGTCAGTAGCTTCAAACATTTCTGGTATATGAAAAACATGTTTTTCAATGGCAAAAATCAATGAATATTGTAAATGCACAAACAGTAATATCTCCACATTGCACGGTGCAATTCTGAAATTTTTAGCTTTTTCCTGTTAATCCTAGCATGATAAAGAAGATTCAAAGAGAGTGAGATGCCAGCTCCTTTCATTCAGTCAGTAGCTTCAAACATTTCTGGTATATGAAAAACATGTTTTTCAATGGCAAAAATCAATGAATATTGTAAATGCACAAACAGTAATATCTCCACATTGCAAGGTGCAATTCTGAAATTTTTTGCTTTTTCCTGCTAATCCTAGCATGATAAAGAAGATTCAAAGAGAGTGAGATGCCAGCTCCTTTCATTCAGTCAGTAGCTTCAAACATTTCTGGTATATGAAAAACATGTTTTTCAATGGCAAAAATCAATGAATATTGTAAATGCACAAACAGTAATATCTCCACATTGCAAGGTGCAATTCTGAAATTTTTTGCTTTTTCCTGCTAATCCTAGCATGATAAAGAAGATTCAAAGAGAGTGAGATGCCAGCTCCTTTCATTCAGTCAGTAGCTTCAAACATTTCTGGTATATGAAAAACATGTTTTTCAATGGCAAAAATCAATGAATATTGTAAATGCACAAACAGTAATATCTCCACATTGCACGGTGCAATTCTGAAATTTTTAGCTTTTTCCTGTTAATCCTAGCATGATAAAGAAGATTCAAAGAGAGTGAGATGCCAGCTCCTTTCATTCAGTCAGTAGCTTCAAACATTTCTGGTATATGAAAAACATGTTTTTCAATGGCAAAAATCAATGAATATTGTAAATGCACAAACAGTAATATCTCCACATTGCAAGGTGCAATTCTGAAATTTTTTGCTTTTTCCTGCTAATCCTAGCATGATAAAGAAGATTCAAAGAGAGTGAGATGCCAGCTCCTTTCATTCAGTCAGTAGCTTCAAACATTTCTGGTATATGAAAAACATGTTTTTCAATGGCAAAAATCAATGAATATTGTAAATGCACAAACAGTAATATCTCCACATTGCACGGTGCAATTCTGAAATTTTTAGCTTTTTCCTGTTAATCCTAGCATGATAAAGAAGATTCAAAGAGAGTGAGATGCCAGCTCCTTTCATTCAGTCAGTAGCTTCAAACATTTCTGGTATATGAAAAACATGTTTTTCAATGGCAAAAATCAATGAATATTGTAAATGCACAAACAGTAATATCTCCACATTGCAAGGTGCAATTCTGAAATTTTTTGCTTTTTCCTGTTAATCCTAGCATGATAAAGAAGATTCAAAGAGAGTGAGATGCCAGCTACTTTCATTCAGTCAGTAGCTTCAAACATTTCTGGTATATGAAAAACATGTTTTTCAATGGCAAAAATCAATGAATATTGTAAATGCACAAACAGTAATATCTCCACATTGCAAGGTGCAATTCTGAAAATTTTTGCTTTTTCCTGCTAATCCTAGCATGATAAAGAAGATTCAAAGAGAGTGAGATGCCAGCTCCTTTCATTCAGTCAGTAGCTTCAAACATTTCTGGTATATGAAAAACATGTTTTTCAATGGCAAAAATCAATGAATATTGTAAATGCACAAACAGTAATATCTCCACATTGCACGGTGCAATTCTGAAATTTTTAGCTTTTTCCTGTTAATCCTAGCATGATAAAGAAGATTCAAAGAGAGTGAGATGCCAGCTCCTTTCATTCAGTCAGTAGCTTCAAACATTTCTGGTATATGAAAAACATGTTTTTCAATGGCAAAAATCAATGAATATTGTAAATGCACAAACAGTAATATCTCCACATTGCAAGGTGCAATTCTGAAATTTTTTGCTTTTTCCTGTTAATCCTAGCATGATAAAGAAGATTCAAAGAGATTGAGATGCCAGCTCCTTTCATTCAGTCAGTAGCTTCAAACATTTCTGGTATATGAAAAACATGTTTTTCAATGGCAAAAATCAATGAATATTGTAAATGCACAAACAGTAATTTCTCCGCATTGCAAGGTGCAAGTCTGAAATTTTTTGCTTTTTCCTGCTCCTCTTAGCATGATAAAGAAGATTCAAAGAGAGTGAGATGCCAGCTCCTTTCATTCAGTCAGTAGCTTCAATCATTTCTGGACGTTTTTCAATGGCAAAAATCAATGAATATTGTAAATGCACAAACAGTAATTTCTCCGCATTGCAAGGTGCAATTCTGAAATTTTTTGCTTTTTCCTGCTCCTCTTAGCATGATAAAGAAGATTCAAAGAGAGTGAGATGCCAGCTCCTTTCATTCAGTCAGTAGCTTCAAACATTTCTGGTATATGAATAACATGATGTTTTTCAATGGCAAAAATCAATGAATATTGTAAATGCACAAACAGTAATTTCTCCGCATTGCAAGGTGCAAGTCTGAAATTTTTTGCTTTTTCCTGCTCCTCTTAGCATGATAAAGAAGATTCAAAGAGAGTGAGATGCCAGTTACTTTCATGCAGTCAGTAGCTTCAATCATTTCTGGACGTTTTTCAATGGTAAAAATCAATGAATATTGTAAATGCACAAACAGTAATTTCTCCACATTGCAAGGTGCAATTCTGAAATTTTTTGCTTTTTCCTGCTCCTCTTAGCATGATAAAGAAGATTCAAAGAGAGTGAGATGCCAGCTCCTTTCAGTCAGTAGCTTCAAACATTTCTGGTATATGAATAACATGATGTTTTTCAATGGCAAAAATCAATGAATATTGTAAATGCACAAACAGTAATTTCTCCGCATTGCAAGGTGCAATTCTGAAATTTTTTGCTTTTTCCTGCTCCTCTTAGCATGATAAAGAAGATTCAAAGAGAGTGAGATGCCAGCTCCTTTCATTCAGTCAGTAGCTTCAAACATTTCTGGTATATGAATAACATGATGTTTTTCAATGGCAAAAATCAATGAATATTGTAAATGCACAAACAGTAATTTCTCCGCATTGCAAGGTGCAATTCTGAAATTTTTTGCTTTTTCCTGCTCCTCTTAGCATGATAAAGAAGATTCAAAAAGAGTGAGATGCCAGCTCCTTTCATTCAGTCAGTAGCTTCAATCATTTCTGGATGTTTTTCAATGGCAAAAATCAATGAATATTGTAAATGCACAAACAGTAATTTCTCCGCATTGCAAGGTGCAATTCTGAAATTTTTTGCTTTTTCCTGCTCCTCTTAGCATGATAAAGAAGATTCAAAGAGAGTGAGATGTCAGCTCCTTTCATTCAGTCAGTAGCTTCAAACATTTCTGGTATATGAATAACATGATGTTTTTCAATGGCAAAAATCAATGAATATTGTAAATGCACAAACAGTAATTTCTCCGCATTGCAAGGTGCAATTCTGAAATTTTTTGCTTTTTCCTGCTCCTCTTAGCATGATAAAGAAGATTCAAAGAGAGTGAGATGCCAGCTCCTTTCATTCAGTCAGTAGCTTCAATCATTTCTGGATGTTTTTCAATGGCAAAAATCAATGAATATTGTAAATGCACAAACAGTAATTTCTCCGCATTGCAAGGTGCAATTCTGAAATTTTTTGCTTTTTCCTGCTCCTCTTAGCATGATAAAGAAGATTCAAAGAGAGTGAGATGCCAGCTCCTTTCATTCAGTCAGTAGCTTCAAACATTTCTGGTATATGAATAACATGATGTTTTTCAATGGCAAAAATCAATGAATATTGTAAATGCACAAACAGTAATTTCTCCGCATTGCAAGGTGCAAGTCTGAAATTTTTTTGCTTTTTCCTGCTCCTCTTAGCATGATAAAGAAGATTCAAAGAGAGTGAGATGCCAGCTACTTTCATTCAGTCAGTAGCTTCAATCATTTCTGGACGTTTTTCAATGGTAAAAATCAATGAATATTGTAAATGCACAAACAGTAATTTCTCCACATTGCAAGGTGCAATTCTGAAATTTTTTGCTTTTTCCTGCTCCTCTTAGCATGATAAAGAAGATTCAAAGAGAGTGAGATGCCAGCTCCTTTCATTCAGTCAGTAGCTTCAAACATTTCTGGTATATGAATAACATGGTTTTTCAATGGCAAAAATCAATGAATATTGTAAATGCACAAACAGTAATTTCTCCACATTGCAAGGTGCAATTCTGAAATTTTTTGCTTTTTCCTGCTCCTCTTAGCATGATAAAGAAGATTCAAAGAGAGTGAGATGCCAGCTCCTTTCATTCAGTCAGTAGCTTCAATCATTTCTGGACGTTTTTCAATGGCAAAAATCAATGAATATTGTAAATGCACAAACAGTAATTTCTCCGCATTGCAAGGTGCAATTCTGAAATTTTTTGCTTTTTCCTGCTCCTCTTAGCATGATAAAGAAGATTCAAAGAGAGTGAGATGTCAGCTCCTTTCATTCAGTCAGTAGCTTCAAACATTTCTGGTATATGAATAACATGATGTTTTTCAATGGCTAAAATCAATGAATATTGTAAATGCACAAACAGTAATTTCTCCGCATTGCAAGGTGCAATTCTGAAATTTTTTGCTTTTTCCTGCTCCTCTTAGCATGATAAAGAAGATTCAAAGAGAGTGAGATGCCAGCTCCTTTCATTCAGTCAGTAGCTTCAATCATTTCTGGACGTTTTTCAATGGCAAAAATCAATGAATATTGTAAATGCACAAACAGTAATTTCTCCGCATTGCAAGGTGCAATTCTGAAATTTTTTGCTTTTTCCTGCTCCTCTTAGCATGATAAAGAAGATTCAAAGAGAGTGAGATGCCAGCTCCTTTCATTCAGTCAGTAGCTTCAATCATTTCTGGACGTTTTTCAATGGCAAAAATCAATGAATATTGTAAATGCACAAACAGTAATTTCTCCGCATTGCAAGGTGCAATTCTGAAATTTTTTGCTTTTTCCTGCTCCTCTTAGCATGATAAAGAAGATTCAAAGACAGTGAGATGCCAGCTCCTTTCATTCAGTCAGTAGCTTCAAACATTTCTGGAATATGAATAACATGATGTTTTTCAATGGCAAAAATCAATGAATATTGTAAATGCACAAACAGTAATTTCTCCGCATTGCAAGGTGCAAGTCTGAAATTTTTTGCTTTTTCCTGCTCCTCTTAGCATGATAAAGAAGATTCAAAGAGAGTGAGATGCCAGCTACTTTCATTCAGTCAGTAGCTTCAATCATTTCTGGACGTTTTTCAATGGTAAAAATCAATGAATATTGTAAATGCACAAACAGTAATTTCTCCACATTGCAATGTGCAATTCTAAAATTTTTTGCTTTTTCCTGCTCCTCTTAGCATGATAAAGAAGATTCAAAGAGAGTGAGATGCCAGCTCCTTTCATTCAGTCAGTAGCTTCAAACATTTCTGGTATATGAATAACATGATGTTTTTCAATGGCAAAAATCAATGAATATTGTAAATGCACAAACAGTAATTTCTCCGCATTGCAAGGTGCAATTCTGAAATTTTTTGCTTTTTCCTGCTCCTCTTAGCATGATAAAGAAGATTCAAAGAGAGTGAGATGCCAACTCCTTTCATTCAGTCAGTAGCTTCAAACATTTCTGGTATATGAATAACATGATGTTTTTCAATGGCAAAAATCAATGAATATTGTAAATGCACAAACAGTAATTTCTCCGCATTGCAAGGTGCAATTCTGAAATTTTTTGCTTTTTCCTGCTCCTCTTAGCATGATAGAGAAGATTCAAAGAGAGTGAGGTGCCAGCTCCTTTCATTCAGTCAGTAGCTTCAAACATTTCTGGTATATGAATAACATGTTTTTCAATGGCAAAAATCAATGAATATTGTAAATGCACAAACAGTAATTTCTCCGCATTGCAAGGTGAAATTCTGAAATTTTTTGCTTTTTCCTGCTCCTCTTAGCATGATAAAGAAGATTCAAAGAGTGTGAGATGCCAGCTCCTTTCATTCAGTCAGTAGCTTCAAACATTTCTGGTATATGAATAACATGATGTTTTTCAATGGCAAAAATCAATGAATATTGTAAATGCACAAACAGTAATTTCTCCGCATTGCAAGGTGCAAGTCTGAAATTTTTTGCTTTTTCCTGCTCCTCTTAGCATGATAAAGAAGATTCAAAGAGAGTGAGATGCCAGCTACTTTCATTCAGTCAGTAGCTTCAATCATTTCTGGACGTTTTTCAATGGTAAAAATCAATGAATATTGTAAATGCACAAACAGTAATTTCTCCACATTGCAAGGTGCAATTCTGAAATTTTTTGCTTTTTCCTGCTCCTCTTAGCATGATAAAGAAGATTCAAAGAGAGTGAGATGCCAGCTCCTTTCATTCAGTCAGTAGCTTCAAACATTTCTGGTATATGAATAACATGATGTTTTTCAATGGCAAAAATCAATGAATATTGTAAATGCACAAACAGTAATTTCTCCACATTGCAAGGTGCAATTCTGAAATTTTTTGCTTTTTCCTGCTCCTCTTAGCATGATAAAGAAGATTCAAAGAGAGTGAGATGCCAGCTCCTTTCATTCAGTCAGTAGCTTCAAACATTTCTGGTATATGAATAACATGATGTTTTTCAATGGCAAAAATCAATGAATATTGTAAATGCACAAACAGTAATTTCTCCGCATTGCAAGGTGCAATTCTGAAATTTTTTGCTTTTTCCTGCTCCTCTTAGCATGATAAAGAAGATTCAAATAGAGTGAGATGCCAGCTCCTTTCATTCAGTCAGTAGCTTCAATCATTTCTGGACGTTTTTCAATGGCAAAAATCAATGAATATTGTAAATGCACAAACAGTAATTTCTCCGCATTGCAAGGTGCAATTCTGAAATTTTTTGCTTTTTCCTGCTCCTCTTAGCATGATAAAGAAGATTCAAAGAGAGTGAGATGTCAGCTCCTTTCATTCAGTCAGTAGCTTCAAACATTTCTGGTATATGAATAACATGATGTTTTTCAATGGCAAAAATCAATGAATATTGTAAATGCACAAACAGTAATTTCTCCGTATTGCAAGGTGCAATTCTGAAATTTTTTGCTTTTTCCTGCTCCTCTTAGCATGATAAAGAAGATTCAAAGAGAGTGAGATGCCAGCTCCTTTCATTCAGTCAGTAGCTTCAATCATTTCTGGACGTTTTTCAATGGCAAAAATCAATGAATATTGTAAATGCACAAACAGTAATTTCTCCGCATTGCAAGGTGCAATTCTGAAATTTTTTGCTTTTTCCTGCTCCTCTTAGCATGATAAAGAAGATTCAAAGAGAGTGAGATGTCAGCTCCTTTCATTCAGTCAGTAGCTTCAAACATTTCTGGTATATGAATAACATGATGTTTTTCAATGGCTAAAATCAATGAATATTGTAAATGCACAAACAGTAATTTCTCCGCATTGCAAGGTGCAATTCTGAAATTTTTTGCTTTTTCCTGCTCCTCTTAGCATGATAAAGAAGATTCAAAGAGAGTGAGATGCCAGCTCCTTTCATTCAGTCAGTAGCTTCAATCATTTCTGGACGTTTTTCAATGGCAAAAATCAATGAATATTGTAAATGCACAAACAGTAATTTCTCCGCATTGCAAGGTGCAATTCTGAAATTTTTTGCTTTTTCCTGCTCCTCTTAGCATGATAAAGAAGATTCAAAGAGAGTGAGATGCCAGCTCCTTTCATTCAGTCAGTAGCTTCAATCATTTCTGGACGTTTTTCAATGGTAAAAATCAATGAATATTGTAAATGCACAAACAGTAATTTCTCCACATTGCAATGTGCAATTCTAAAATTTTTTGCTTTTTCCTGCTCCTCTTAGCATGATAAAGAAGATTCAAAGAGAGTGAGATGCCAGCTCCTTTCATTCAGTCAGTAGCTTCAAACATTTCTGGTATATGAATAACATGATGTTTTTCAATGGCAAAAATCAATGAATATTGTAAATGCACAAACAGTAATTTCTCCGCATTGCAAGGTGCAATTCTGAAATTTTTTGCTTTTTCCTGCTCCTCTTAGCATGATAAAGAAGATTCAAAGAGAGTGAGATGCCAACTCCTTTCATTCAGTCAGTAGCTTCAAACATTTCTGGTATATGAATAACATGATGTTTTTCAATGGCAAAAATCCATGAATATTGTAAATGCACAAACAGTAATTTCTCCGCATTGCAAGGTGCAATTCTGAAATTTTTTGCTTTTTCCTGCTCCTCTTAGCATGATAGAGAAGATTCAAAGAGAGTGAGGTGCCAGCTCCTTTCATTCAGTCAGTAGCTTCAAACATTTCTGGTATATGAATAACATGTTTTTCAATGGCAAAAATCAATGAATATTGTAAATGCACAAACAGTAATTTCTCCGCATTGCAAGGTGAAATTCTGAAATTTTTTGCTTTTTCCTGCTCCTCTTAGCATGATAAAGAAGATTCAAAGAGAGTGAGATGCCAGCTCCTTTCATTCAATCAGTAGCTTCAATCATTTCTGGACGTTTTTCAATGGCAAAAATCAATGAATATTGTAAATGCACAAACAGTAATTTCTCCGCATTGCAAGGTGCAAGTCTGAAATTTTTTGCTTTTTCCTGCTCCTCTTAGCATGATAAAGAAGATTCAAAGAGAGTGAGATGCCAGCTCCTTTCATTCAGTCAGTAGCTTCAAACATTTCTGGTATATGAATAACATGATGTTTTTCAATGGCAAAAATCAATGAATATTGTAAATGCACAAACAGAAATTTCTCCGCATTGCAAGGTGCAATTCTGAAATTTTTTGCTTTTTCCTGCTCCTCTTAGCATGATAAAGAAGATTCAAATAGAGTGAGATGCCAGCTCCTTTCATTCAGTCAGTAGCTTCAATCATTTCTGGACGTTTTTCAATGGCAAAAATCAATGAATATTGTAAATGCACAAACAGTAATTTCTCCGCATTGCAAGGTGCAATTCTGAAATTTTTTGCTTTTTCCTGCTCCTCTTAGCATGATAAAGAAGATTCAAAGAGAGTGAGATGTCAGCTCCTTTCATTCAGTCAGTAGCTTCAAACATTTCTGGTATATGAATAACATGATGTTTTTCAATGGCAAAAATCAATGAATATTGTAAATGCACAAACAGTAATTTCTCCGCATTGCAAGGTGCAATTCTGAAATTTTTTGCTTTTTCCTGCTCCTCTTAGCATGATAAAGAAGATTCAAAGAGAGTGAGATGCCAGCTCCTTTCATTCAGTCAGTAGCTTCAATCATTTCTGGACGTTTTTCAATGGCAAAAATCAATGAATATTGTAAATGCACAAACAGTAATTTCTCCGCATTGCAAGGTGCAATTCTGAAATTTTTTGCTTTTTCCTGCTCCTCTTAGCATGATAAAGAAGATTCAAAGAGAGTGAGATGCCAGCTCCTTTCATTCAGTCAGTAGCTTCAAACATTTCTGGTATATGAATAACATGATGTTTTTCAATGGCAAAAATCAATGAATATTGTAAATGCACAAACAGTAATTTCTCCGCATTGCAAGGTG
Organism: Phyllobates terribilis; assembly: GCF_046119375.1. Classification (NCBI taxonomy): domain Eukaryota; kingdom Metazoa; phylum Chordata; class Amphibia; order Anura; family Dendrobatidae; genus Phyllobates; species Phyllobates terribilis. The sequence goes on from NW_027366426.1 coordinate 30,190, forward strand.
CAAGTCTGAAATTTTTTGCTTTTTCCTGCTCCTCTTAGCATGATAAAGAAGATTCAAAGAGAGTGAGATGCCAGCTCCTTTCATTCAGTCAGTAGCTTCAATCATTTTTGGATGTTTTTCAATGGCAAAAATCAATGAATATTGTAAATGCACAAACTGTAATTTCTCCGTATTGCAAGGTGCAATTCTGAAATTTTTTGCTTTTTCCTGCTACTCTTAGCATGATAAAGAAGATTCAAAGAGAGTGAGATGCCAGCTCCTTTCATTCAGTCAGTAGCTTCAATCATTTCTGGACGTTTTTCAATGGCAAAAATCAATGAATATTGTAAATGCACAAACAGTAATTTCTCCGCATTGCAAGGTGCAATTCTGAAATTTTTTGCTTTTTCCTGCTCCTCTTAGCATGATAAAGAAGATTCAAAGAGAGTGAGATGACAGCTCCTTTCATTTAGTCAGTACCTTCAATCATTTCTGGACGTTTTTCAATGGCAAAAATCAATGAATATTGTAAATGCACAAACAGTAATTTCTCCGCATTGCAAGGTGCAATTCTGAAATTTTTTGCTTTTTCCCGCTCCTCTTAGCATGATAAAGAAGATTGAAAGAGAGTGAGGTGCCAGCTCCTTTCATTCAGTCAGTAGCTTCAAACATTTCTGGTATATGAATAACATGTTTTTCAATGGCAAAAATCAATGAATATTGTAAATGCACAAACAGTAATTTCTCCGCATTGCAAGGTGCAATTCTGAAATTTTTTGATTTTTCCTGCTCCTCTTAGCATGATAAAGAAGATTCAAAGAGAGTGAGATGCCAGCTCCTTTCATTCAGTCAGTAGCTTCAATCATTTCTGGACGTTTTTCAATGGCAAAAATCAATGAATATTGTAAATGCACAAACAGTAATTTCTCCGCATTGCAAGGTGCAATTCTGAAATTTTTTGCTTTTTCCTGCTCCTCTTAGCATGATAAAGAAGATTCAAAGAGAGTGAGATGCCAGCTCCTTTCATTCAGTCAGTAGCTTCAAACATTTCTGGTATATGAATAACATGATGTTTTTCAATGGCAAAAATCAATGAATATTGTAAATGCACAAACAGTAATTTCTCCACATTGCAAGGTGCAATTCTGACATTTTTTGCTTTTTCCTGCTCCTCTTAGCATGATAAAGAAGATTCAAAGAGAGTGAGATGCCAGCTCCTTTCAGTCAGTAGCTTCAAACATTTCTGGTATATGAATAACATGATGTTTTTCAATGGCAAAAATCAATGAATATTGTAAATGCACAAACAGTAATTTCTCCGCATTGCAAGGTGCAATTCTGAAATTTTTTGCTTTTTCCTGCTCCTCTTAGCATGATAAAGAAGATTCAAAGAGAGTGAGATGCCAGCTCCTTTCATTCAGTCAGTAGCTTCAAACATTTCTGGTATATGAATAACATGATGTTTTTCAATGGCAAAAATCAATGAATATTGTAAATGCACAAACAGTAATTTCTCCGCATTGCAAGGTGCAATTCTGAAATTTTTTGCTTTTTCCTGCTCCTCTTAGCATGATAAAGAAGATTCAAAAAGAGTGAGATGCCAGCTCCTTTCATTCAGTCAGTAGCTTCAATCATTTCTGGATGTTTTTCAATGGCAAAAATCAATGAATATTGTAAATGCACAAACAGTAATTTCTCCGCATTGCAAGGTGCAATTCTGAAATTTTTTGCTTTTTCCTGCTCCTCTTAGCATGATAAAGAAGATTCAAAGAGAGTGAGATGTCAGCTCCTTTCATTCAGTCAGTAGCTTCAAACATTTCTGGTATATGAATAACATGATGTTTTTCAATGGCAAAAATCAATGAATATTGTAAATGCACAAACAGTAATTTCTCCGCATTGCAAGGTGCAATTCTGAAATTTTTTGCTTTTTCCTGCTCCTCTTAGCATGATAAACAAGATTCAAAGAGAGTGAGATGCCAGCTCCTTTCATTCAGTCAGTAGCTTCAATCATTTCTGGATGTTTTTCAATGGCAAAAATCAATGAATATTGTAAATGCACAAACAGTAATTTCTCCGCATTGCAAGGTGCAATTCTGAAATTTTTTGCTTTTTCCTGCTCCTCTTAGCATGATAAAGAAGATTCAAAGAGAGTGAGATGCCAGCTCCTTTCATTCAGTCAGTAGCTTCAAACATTTCTGGTATATGAATAACATGATGTTTTTCAATGGCAAAAATCAATGAATATTGTAAATGCACAAACAGTAATTTCTCCGCATTGCAAGGTGCAAGTCTGAAATTTTTTTGCTTTTTCCTGCTCCTCTTAGCATGATAAAGAAGATTCAAAGAGAGTGAGATGCCAGCTACTTTCATTCAGTCAGTAGCTTCAATCATTTCTGGACGTTTTTCAATGGTAAAAATCAATGAATATTGTAAATGTACAAACAGTAATTTCTCCACATTGCAAGGTGCAATTCTGAAATTTTTTGCTTTTTCCTGCTCCTCTTAGCATGATAAAGAAGATTCAAAGAGAGTGAGATGCCAGCTCCTTTCATTCAGTCAGTAGCTTCAAACATTTCTGGTATATGAATAACATGGTTTTTCAATGGCAAAAATCAATGAATATTGTAAATGCACAAACAGTAATTTCTCCACATTGCAAGGTGCAATTCTGAAATTTTTTGCTTTTTCCTGCTCCTCTTAGCATGATAAAGAAGATTCAAAGAGAGTGAGATGCCAGCTCCTTTCATTCAGTCAGTAGCTTCAAACATTTCTGGTATATGAATAACATGATGTTTTTCAATGGCAAAAATCAATGAATATTGTAAATGCACAAACAGTAATTTCTCCGCATTGCAAGGTGCAATTCTGAAATTTTTTGCTTTTTCCTGCTCCTCTTAGCATGATAAAGAAGATTCAAAGAGAGTGAGATGCCAGCTCCTTTCATTCAGTCAGTAGCTTCAATCATTTCTGGACGTTTTTCAATGGCAAAAATCAATGAATATTGTAAATGCACAAACAGTAATTTCTCCGCATTGCAAGGTGCAATTCTGAAATTTTTTGCTTTTTCCTGCTCCTCTTAGCATGATAAAGAAGATTCAAAGAGAGTGAGATGTCAGCTCCTTTCATTCAGTCAGTAGCTTCAAACATTTCTGGTATATGAATAACATGATGTTTTTCAATGGCTAAAATCAATGAATATTGTAAATGCACAAACAGTAATTTCTCCGCATTGCAAGGTGCAATTCTGAAATTTTTTGCTTTTTCCTGCTCCTCTTAGCATGATAAAGAAGATTCAAAGAGAGTGAGATGCCAGCTCCTTTCATTCAGTCAGTAGCTTCAATCATTTCTGGACGTTTTTCAATTGCAAAAATCAATGAATATTGTAAATGCACAAACAGTAATTTCTCCGCATTGCAAGGTGCAATTCTGAAATTTTTTGCTTTTTCCTGCTCCTCTTAGCATGATAAAGAAGATTCAAAGAGAGTGAGATGCCAGCTCCTTTCATTCAGTCAGTAGCTTCAATCATTTCTGGACGTTTTTCAATGGCAAAAATCAATGAATATTGTAAATGCACAAACAGTAATTTCTCCGCATTGCAAGGTGCAATTCTGAAATTTTTTGCTTTTTCCTGCTCCTCTTAGCATGATAAAGAAGATTCAAAGAGAGTGAGATGCCAGCTCCTTTCATTCAGTCAGTAGCTTCAAACATTTCTGGAATATGAATAACATGATGTTTTTCAATGGCAAAAATCAATGAATATTGTAAATGCACAAACAGTAATTTCTCCGCATTGCAAGGTGCAAGTCTGAAATTTTTTGCTTTTTCCTGCTCCTCTTAGCATGATAAAGAAGATTCAAAGAGTGAGATGCCAGCTACTTTCATTCAGTCAGTAGCTTCAATCATTTCTGGACGTTTTTCAATGGTAAAAATCAATGAATATTGTAAATGCACAAACAGTAATTTCTCCACATTGCAATGTGCAATTCTAAAATTTTTTGCTTTTTCCTGCTCCTCTTAGCATGATAAAGAAGATTCAAAGAGAGTGAGATGCCAGCTCCTTTCATTCAGTCAGTAGCTTCAAACATTTCTGGTATATGAATAACATGATGTTTTTCAATGGCAAAAATCAATGAATATTGTAAATGCACAAACAGTAATTTCTCCGCATTGCAAGGTGCAATTCTGAAATTTTTTGCTTTTTCCTGCTCCTCTTAGCATGATAAAGAAGATTCAAAGAGAGTGAGATGCCAACTCCTTTCATTCAGTCAGTAGCTTCAAACATTTCTGGTATATGAATAACATGATGTTTTTCAATGGCAAAAATCAATGAATATTGTAAATGCACAAACAGTAATTTCTCCGCATTGCAAGGTGCAATTCTGAAATTTTTTGCTTTTTCCTGCTCCTCTTAGCATGATAGAGAAGATTCAAAGAGAGTGAGGTGCCAGCTCCTTTCATTCAGTCAGCAGCTTCAAACATTTCTGGTATATGAATAACATGTTTTTCAATGGCAAAAATCAATGAATATTGTAAATGCACAAACAGTAATTTCTCCGCATTGCAAGGTGAAATTCTGAAATTTTTTGCTTTTTCCTGCTCCTCTTAGCATGATAAAGAAGATTCAAAGAGAGTGAGATGCCAGCTCCTTTCATTCAATCAGTAGCTTCAATCATTTCTGGACGTTTTTCAATGGCAAAAATCAATGAATATTGTAAATGCACAAACAGTAATTTCTCCGCATTGCAAGGTGCAAGTCTGAAATTTTTTGCTTTTTCCTGCTCCTCTTAGCATGATAAAGAAGATTCAAAGAGAGTGAGATGCCAGCTCCTTTCATTCAGTCAGTAGCTTCAAACATTTCTGGTATATGAATAACATGATGTTTTTCAATGGCAAAAATCAATGAATATTGTAAATGCACAAACAGTAATTTCTCCGCATTGCAAGGTGCAAGTCTGAAATTTTTTGCTTTTTCCTGCTCCTCTTAGCATGATAAAGAAGATTCAAAGAGAGTGAGATGCCAGCTACTTTCATTCAGTCAGTAGCTTCAATCATTTCTGGACGTTTTTCAATGGTAAAAATCAATGAATATTGTAAATGCACAAACAGTAATTTCTCCACATTGCAAGGTGCAATTCTGAAATTTTTTGCTTTTTCCTGCTCCTCTTAGCATGATAAAGAAGATTCAAAGAGAGTGAGATGCCAGCTCCTTTCATTCAGTCAGTAGCTTCAAACATTTCTGGTATATGAATAACATGATGTTTTTCAATGGCAAAAATCAATGAATATTGTAAATGCACAAACAGTAATTTCTCCACATTGCAAGGTGCAATTCTGAAATTTTTTGCTTTTTCCTGCTCCTCTTAGCATGATAAAGAAGATTCAAAGAGAGTGAGATGCCAGCTCCTTTCATTCAGTCAGTAGCTTCAAACATTTCTGGTATATGAATAACATGATGTTTTTCAATGGCAAAAATCAATGAATATTGTAAATGCACAAACAGTAATTTCTCCGCATTGCAAGGTGCAATTCTGAAATTTTTTGCTTTTTCCTGCTCCTCTTAGCATGATAAAGAAGATTCAAATAGAGTGAGATGCCAGCTCCTTTCATTCAGTCAGTAGCTTCAATCATTTCTGGACGTTTTTCAATGGCAAAAATCAATGAATATTGTAAATGCACAAACAGTAATTTCTCCGCATTGCAAGGTGCAATTCTGAAATTTTTTGCTTTTTCCTGCTCCTCTTAGCATGGTAAAGAAGATTCAAAGAGAGTGAGATGTCAGCTCCTTTCATTCAGTCAGTAGCTTCAAACATTTCTGGTATATGAATAACATGATGTTTTTCAATGGCAAAAATCAATGAATATTGTAAATGCACAAACAGTAATTTCTCCGCATTGCAAGGTGCAATTCTGAAATTTTTTGCTTTTTCCTGCTCCTCTTAGCATGATAAAGAAGATTCAAAGAGAGTGAGATGCCAGCTCCTTTCATTCAGTCAGTAGCTTCAATCATTTCTGGACGTTTTTCAATGGCAAAAATCAATGAATATCGTAAATGCACAAACAGCAATTTCTCCGCATTGCAAGGTGCAATTCTGAAATTTTTTGCTTTTTCCTGCTCCTCTTAGCATGATAGAGAAGATTCAAAGAGAGTGAGGTGCCAGCTCCTTTCATTCAGTCAGTAGCTTCAAACATTTCTGGTATATGAATAACATGTTTTTCAATGGCAAAAATCAATGAATATTGTAAATGCACAAACAGTAATTTCTCCGCATTGCAAGGTGAAATTCTGAAATTTTTTGCTTTTTCCTGCTCCTCTTAGCATGATAAAGAAGATTCAAAGAGAGTGAGATGCCAGCTCCTTTCATTCAATCAGTAGCTTCAATCATTTCTGGACGTTTTTCAATGGCAAAAATCAATGAATATTGTAAATGCACAAACAGTAATTTCTCCGCATTGCAAGGTGCAAGTCTGAAATTTTTTGCTTTTTCCTGCTCCTCTTAGCATGATAAAGAAGATTCAAAGAGAGTGAGATGCCAGCTCCTTTCATTCAGTCAGTAGCTTCAAACATTTCTGGTATATGAATAACATGATGTTTTTCAATGGCAAAAATCAATGAATATTGTAAATGCACAAACAGTAATTTCTCCGCATTGCAAGGTGCAAGTCTGAAATTTTTTGCTTTTTCCTGCTCCTCTTAGCATGATAAAGAAGATTCAAAGAGAGTGAGATGCCAGCTACTTTCATTCAGTCAGTAGCTTCAATCATTTCTGGACGTTTTTCAATGGTAAAAATCAATGAATATTGTAAATGCACAAACAGTAATTTCTCCACATTGCAAGGTGCAATTCTGAAATTTTTTGCTTTTTCCTGCTCCTCTTAGCATGATAAAGAAGATTCAAAGAGAGTGAGATGCCAGCTCCTTTCATTCAGTCAGTAGCTTCAAACATTTCTGGTATATGAATAACATGATGTTTTTCAATGGCAAAAATCAATGAATATTGTAAATGCACAAACAGTAATTTCTCCACATTGCAAGGTGCAATTCTGAAATTTTTTGCTTTTTCCTGCTCCTCTTAGCATGATAAAGAAGATTCAAAGAGAGTGAGATGCCAGCTCCTTTCATTCAGTCAGTAGCTTCAAACATTTCTGGTATATGAATAACATGATGTTTTTCAATGGCAAAAATCAATGAATATTGTAAATGCACAAACAGTAATTTCTCCGCATTGCAAGGTGCAATTCTGAAATTTTTTGCTTTTTCCTGCTCCTCTTAGCATGATAAAGAAGATTCAAATAGAGTGAGATGCCAGCTCCTTTCATTCAGTCAGTAGCTTCAATCATTTCTGGACGTTTTTCAATGGCAAAAATCAATGAATATTGTAAATGCACAAACAGTAATTTCTCCGCATTGCAAGGTGCAATTCTGAAATTTTTTGCTTTTTCCTGCTCCTCTTAGCATGATAAAGAAGATTCAAAGAGAGTGAGATGTCAGCTCCTTTCATTCAGTCAGTAGCTTCAAACATTTCTGGTATATGAATAACATGATGTTTTTCAATGGCAAAAATCAATGAATATTGTAAATGCACAAACAGTAATTTCTCCGCATTGCAAGGTGCAATTCTGAAATTTTTTGCTTTTTCCTGCTCCTCTTAGCATGATAAAGAAGATTCAAAGAGAGTGAGATGCCAGCTCCTTTCATTCAGTCAGTAGCTTCAAACATTTCTGGTATATGAATAACATGATGTTTTTCAATGGCAAAAATCAATGAATATTGTAAATGCACAAACAGTAATTTCTCCGCATTGCAAGGTGCAAGTCTGAAATTTTTTGCTTTTTCCTGCTCCTCTTAGCATGATAAAGAAGATTCAAAGAGAGTGAGATGCCAGCTCCTTTCATTCAGTCAGTAGCTTCAATCATTTCTGGATGTTTTTCAATGGCAAAAATCAATGAATATTGTAAATGCACAAACAGTAATTTCTCCGCATTGCAAGGTGCAATTCTGAAATTTTTTGCTTTTTCCTGCTCCTCTTAGCATGATAAAGAAGATTCAAAGAGAGTGAGATGACAGCTCCTTTCATTTAGTCAGTACCTTCAATCATTTCTGGACGTTTTTCAATGGCAAAAATCAATGAATATTGTAAATGCACAAACAGTAATTTCTCCGCATTGCAAGGTGCAATTCTGAAATTTTTTGCTTTTTCCCGCTCCTCTTAGCATGATAAAGAAGATTGAAAGAGAGTGAGGTGCCAGCTCCTTTCATTCAGTCAGTAGCTTCAAACATTTCTGGTATATGAATAACATGTTTTTCAATGGCAAAAATCAATGAATATTGTAAATGCACAAACAGTAATTTCTCCGCATTGCAAGGTGCAATTCTGAAATTTTTTGATTTTTCCTGCTCCTCTTAGCATGATAAAGAAGATTCAAAGAGAGTGAGATGCCAGCTCCTTTCATTCAGTCAGTAGCTTCAATCATTTCTGGACGTTTTTCAATGGCAAAAATCAATGAATATTGTAAATGCACAAACAGTAATTTCTCCGCATTGCAAGGTGCAATTCTGAAATTTTTTGCTTTTTCCTGCTCCTCTTAGCATGATAAAGAAGATTCAAAGAGAGTGAGATGCCAGCTCCTTTCAGTCAGTAGCTTCAAACATTTCTGGTATATGAATAACATGATGTTTTTCAATGGCAAAAATCAATGAATATTGTAAATGCACAAACAGTAATTTCTCCGCATTGCAAGGTGCAATTCTGAAATTTTTTGCTTTTTCCTGCTCCTCTTAGCATGATAAAGAAGATTCAAAGAGAGTGAGATGCCAGCTCCTTTCATTCAGTCAGTAGCTTCAAACATTTCTGGTATATGAATAACATGATGTTTTTCAATGGCAAAAATCAATGAATATTGTAAATGCACAAACAGTAATTTCTCCGCATTGCAAGGTGCAATTCTGAAATTTTTTGCTTTTTCCTGCTCCTCTTAGCATGATAAAGAAGATTCAAAAAGAGTGAGATGCCAGCTCCTTTCATTCAGTCAGTAGCTTCAATCATTTCTGGATGTTTTTCAATGGCAAAAATCAATGAATATTGTAAATGCACAAACAGTAATTTCTCCGCATTGCAAGGTGCAATTCTGAAATTTTTTGCTTTTTCCTGCTCCTCTTAGCATGATAAAGAAGATTCAAAGAGAGTGAGATGTCAGCTCCTTTCATTCAGTCAGTAGCTTCAAACATTTCTGGTATATGAATAACATGATGTTTTTCAATGGCAAAAATCAATGAATATTGTAAATGCACAAACAGTAATTTCTCCGCATTGCAAGGTGCAATTCTGAAATTTTTTGCTTTTTCCTGCTCCTCTTAGCATGATAAAGAAGATTCAAAGAGAGTGAGATGCCAGCTCCTTTCATTCAGTCAGTAGCTTCAATCATTTCTGGATGTTTTTCAATGGCAAAAATCAATGAATATTGTAAATGCACAAACAGTAATTTCTCCGCATTGCAAGGTGCAATTCTGAAATTTTTTGCTTTTTCCTGCTCCTCTTAGCATGATAAAGAAGATTCAAAGAGAGTGAGATGCCAGCTCCTTTCATTCAGTCAGTAGCTTCAAACATTTCTGGTATATGAATAACATGATGTTTTTCAATGGCAAAAATCAATGAATATTGTAAATGCACAAACAGTAATTTCTCCGCATTGCAAGGTGCAAGTCTGAAATTTTTTTGCTTTTTCCTGCTCCTCTTAGCATGATAAAGAAGATTCAAAGAGAGTGAGATGCCAGCTACTTTCATTCAGTCAGTAGCTTCAATCATTTCTGGACGTTTTTCAATGGTAAAAATCAATGAATATTGTAAATGCACAAACAGTAATTTCTCCACATTGCAAGGTGCAATTCTGAAATTTTTTGCTTTTTCCTGCTCCTCTTAGCATGATAAAGAAGATTCAAAGAGAGTGAGATGCCAGCTCCTTTCATTCAGTCAGTAGCTTCAAACATTTCTGGTATATGAATAACATGGTTTTTCAATGGCAAAAATCAATGAATATTGTAAATGCACAAACAGTAATTTCTCCACATTGCAAGGTGCAATTCTGAAATTTTTTGCTTTTTCCTGCTCCTCTTAGCATGATAAAGAAGATTCAAAGAGAGTGAGATGCCAGCTCCTTTCATTCAGTCAGTAGCTTCAAACATTTCTGGTATATGAATAACATGATGTTTTTCAATGGCAAAAATCAATGAATATTGTAAATGCACAAACAGTAATTTCTCCGCATTGCAAGGTGCAATTCTGAAATTTTTTGCTTTTTCCTGCTCCTCTTAGCATGATAAAGAAGATTCAAAGAGAGTGAGATGCCAGCTCCTTTCATTCAGTCAGTAGCTTCAATCATTTCTGGACGTTTTTCAATGGCAAAAATCAATGAATATTGTAAATGCACAAACAGTAATTTCTCCGCATTGCAAGGTGCAATTCTGAAATTTTTTGCTTTTTCCTGCTCCTCTTAGCATGATAAAGAAGATTCAAAGAGAGTGAGATGTCAGCTCCTTTCATTCAGTCAGTAGCTTCAAACATTTCTGGTATATGAATAACATGATGTTTTTCAATGGCTAAAATCAATGAATATTGTAAATGCACAAACAGTAATTTCTCCGCATTGCAAGGTGCAATTCTGAAATTTTTTGCTTTTTCCTGCTCCTCTTAGCATGATAAAGAAGATTCAAAGAGAGTGAGATGCCAGCTCCTTTCATTCAGTCAGTAGCTTCAATCATTTCTGGACGTTTTTCAATTGCAAAAATCAATGAATATTGTAAATGCACAAACAGTAATTTCTCCGCATTGCAAGGTGCAATTCTGAAATTTTTTGCTTTTTCCTGCTCCTCTTAGCATGATAAAGAAGATTCAAAGAGAGTGAGATGCCAGCTCCTTTCATTCAGTCAGTAGCTTCAATCATTTCTGGACGTTTTTCAATGGCAAAAATCAATGAATATTGTAAATGCACAAACAGTAATTTCTCCGCATTGCAAGGTGCAATTCTGAAATTTTTTGCTTTTTCCTGCTCCTCTTAGCATGATAAAGAAGATTCAAAGAGAGTGAGATGCCAGCTCCTTTCATTCAGTCAGTAGCTTCAAACATTTCTGGAATATGAATAACATGATGTTTTTCAATGGCAAAAATCAATGAATATTGTAAATGCACAAACAGTAATTTCTCCGCATTGCAAGGTGCAAGTCTGAAATTTTTTGCTTTTTCCTGCTCCTCTTAGCATGATAAAGAAGATTCAAAGAGTGAGATGCCAGCTACTTTCATTCAGTCAGTAGCTTCAATCATTTCTGGACGTTTTTCAATGGTAAAAATCAATGAATATTGTAAATGCACAAACAGTAATTTCTCCACATTGCAATGTGCAATTCTAAAATTTTTTGCTTTTTCCTGCTCCTCTTAGCATGATAAAGAAGATTCAAAGAGAGTGAGATGCCAGCTCCTTTCATTCAGTCAGTAGCTTCAAACATTTCTGGTATATGAATAACATGATGTTTTTCAATGGCAAAAATCAATGAATATTGTAAATGCACAAACAGTAATTTCTCCGCATTGCAAGGTGCAATTCTGAAATTTTTTGCTTTTTCCTGCTCCTCTTAGCATGATAAAGAAGATTCAAAGAGAGTGAGATGCCAACTCCTTTCATTCAGTCAGTAGCTTCAAACATTTCTGGTATATGAATAACATGATGTTTTTCAATGGCAAAAATCAATGAATATTGTAAATGCACAAACAGTAATTTCTCCGCATTGCAAGGTGCAATTCTGAAATTTTTTGCTTTTTCCTGCTCCTCTTAGCATGATAGAGAAGATTCAAAGAGAGTGAGGTGCCAGCTCCTTTCATTCAGTCAGTAGCTTCAAACATTTCTGGTATATGAATAACATGTTTTTCAATGGCAAAAATCAATGAATATTGTAAATGCACAAACAGTAATTTCTCCGCATTGCAAGGTGAAATTCTGAAATTTTTTGCTTTTTCCTGCTCCTCTTAGCATGATAAAGAAGATTCAAAGAGAGTGAGATGCCAGCTCCTTTCATTCAATCAGTAGCTTCAATCATTTCTGGACGTTTTTCAATGGCAAAAATCAATGAATATTGTAAATGCACAAACAGTAATTTCTCCGCATTGCAAGGTGCAAGTCTGAAATTTTTTGCTTTTTCCTGCTCCTCTTAGCATGATAAAGAAGATTCAAAGAGAGTGAGATGCCAGCTCCTTTCATTCAGTCAGTAGCTTCAAACATTTCTGGTATATGAATAACATGATGTTTTTCAATGGCAAAAATCAATGAATATTGTAAATGCACAAACAGTAATTTCTCCGCATTGCAAGGTGCAAGTCTGAAATTTTTTGCTTTTTCCTGCTCCTCTTAGCATGATAAAGAAGATTCAAAGAGAGTGAGATGCCAGCTACTTTCATTCAGTCAGTAGCTTCAATCATTTCTGGACGTTTTTCAATGGTAAAAATCAATGAATATTGTAAATGCACAAACAGTAATTTCTCCACATTGCAAGGTGCAATTCTGAAATTTTTTGCTTTTTCCTGCTCCTCTTAGCATGATAAAGAAGATTCAAAGAGAGTGAGATGCCAGCTCCTTTCATTCAGTCAGTAGCTTCAAACATTTCTGGTATATGAATAACATGATGTTTTTCAATGGCAAAAATCAATGAATATTGTAAATGCACAAACAGTAATTTCTCCACATTGCAAGGTGCAATTCTGAAATTTTTTGCTTTTTCCTGCTCCTCTTAGCATGATAAAGAAGATTCAAAGAGAGTGAGATGCCAGCTCCTTTCATTCAGTCAGTAGCTTCAAACATTTCTGGTATATGAATAACATGATGTTTTTCAATGGCAAAAATCAATGAATATTGTAAATGCACAAACAGTAATTTCTCCGCATTGCAAGGTGCAATTCTGAAATTTTTTGCTTTTTCCTGCTCCTCTTAGCATGATAAAGAAGATTCAAATAGAGTGAGATGCCAGCTCCTTTCATTCAGTCAGTAGCTTCAATCATTTCTGGACGTTTTTCAATGGCAAAAATCAATGAATATTGTAAATGCACAAACAGTAATTTCTCCGCATTGCAAGGTGCAATTCTGAAATTTTTTGCTTTTTCCTGCTCCTCTTAGCATGATAAAGAAGATTCAAAGAGAGTGAGATGTCAGCTCCTTTCATTCAGTCAGTAGCTTCAAACATTTCTGGTATATGAATAACATGATGTTTTTCAATGGCAAAAATCAATGAATATTGTAAATGCACAAACAGTAATTTCTCCGCATTGCAAGGTGCAATTCTGAAATTTTTTGCTTTTTCCTGCTCCTCTTAGCATGATAAAGAAGATTCAAAGAGAGTGAGATGCCAGCTCCTTTCATTCAGTCAGTAGCTTCAATCATTTCTGGACGTTTTTCAATGGCAAAAATCAATGAATATCGTAAATGCACAAACAGTAATTTCTCCGCATTGCAAGGTGCAATTCTGAAATTTTTTGCTTTTTCCTGCTCCTCTTAGCATGATAGAGAAGATTCAAAGAGAGTGAGGTGCCAGCTCCTTTCATTCAGTCAGTAGCTTCAAACATTTCTGGTATATGAATAACATGTTTTTCAATGGCAAAAATCAATGAATATTGTAAATGCACAAACAGTAATTTCTCCGCATTGCAAGGTGAAATTCTGAAATTTTTTGCTTTTTCCTGCTCCTCTTAGCATGATAAAGAAGATTCAAAGAGAGTGAGATGCCAGCTCCTTTCATTCAATCAGTAGCTTCAATCATTTCTGGACGTTTTTCAATGGCAAAAATCAATGAATATTGTAAATGCACAAACAGTAATTTCTCCGCATTGCAAGGTGCAAGTCTGAAATTTTTTGCTTTTTCCTGCTCCTCTTAGCATGATAAAGAAGATTCAAAGAGAGTGAGATGCCAGCTCCTTTCATTCAGTCAGTAGCTTCAAACATTTCTGGTATATGAATAACATGATGTTTTTCAATGGCAAAAATCAATGAATATTGTAAATGCACAAACAGTAATTTCTCCGCATTGCAAGGTGCAATTCTGAAATTTTTTGCTTTTTCCTGCTCCTCTTAGCATGATAAAGAAGATTCAAAGAGAGTGAGATGCCAGCTCCTTTCATTCAGTCAGTAGCTTCAAACATTTCTGGTATATGAATAACATGATGTTTTTCAATGGCAAAAATCAATGAATATTGTAAATGCACAAACAGTAATTTCTCCGCATTGCAAGGTGCAAGTCTGAAATTTTTTGCTTTTTCCTGCTCCTCTTAGCATGATAAAGAAGATTCAAAGAGAGTGAGATGCCAGCTCCTTTCATTCAGTCAGTAGCTTCAATCATTTCTGGATGTTTTTCAATGGCAAAAATCAATGAATATTGTAAATGCACAAACTGTAATTTCTCCGTATTGCAAGGTGCAATTCTGAAATTTTTTGCTTTTTCCTGCTACTCTTAGCATGATAAAGAAGATTCAAAGAGAGTGAGATGCCAGCTCCTTTCATTCAGTCAGTAGCTTCAATCATTTCTGGACGTTTTTCAATGGCAAAAATCAATGAATATTGTAAATGCACAAACAGTAATTTCTCCGCATTGCAAGGTGCAATTCTGAAATTTTTTGCTTTTTCCTGCTCCTCTTAGCATGATAAAGAAGATTCAAAGAGAGTGAGATGACAGCTCCTTTCATTTAGTCAGTACCTTCAATCATTTCTGGACGTTTTTCAATGGCAAAAATCAATGAATATTGTAAATGCACAAACAGTAATTTCTCCGCATTGCAAGGTGCAATTCTGAAATTTTTTGCTTTTTCCCGCTCCTCTTAGCATGATAAAGAAGATTGAAAGAGAGTGAGGTGCCAGCTCCTTTCATTCAGTCAGTAGCTTCAAACATTTCTGGTATATGAATAACATGTTTTTCAATGGCAAAAATCAATGAATATTGTAAATGCACAAACAGTAATTTCTCCGCATTGCAAGGTGCAATTCTGAAATTTTTTGATTTTTCCTGCTCCTCTTAGCATGATAAAGAAGATTCAAAGAGAGTGAGATGCCAGCTCCTTTCATTCAGTCAGTAGCTTCAATCATTTCTGGACGTTTTTCAATGGCAAAAATCAATGAATATTGTAAATGCACAAACAGTAATTTCTCCGCATTGCAAGGTGCAATTCTGAAATTTTTTGCTTTTTCCTGCTCCTCTTAGCATGATAAAGAAGATTCAAAGAGAGTGAGATGCCAGCTCCTTTCATTCAGTCAGTAGCTTCAAACATTTCTGGTATATGAATAACATGATGTTTTTCAATGGCAAAAATCAATGAATATTGTAAATGCACAAACAGTAATTTCTCCGCATTGCAAGGTGCAATTCTGAAATTTTTTGCTTTTTCCTGCTCCTCTTAGCATGATAAAGAAGATTCAAAGAGAGTGAGATGCCAGCTCCTTTCATTCAGTCAGTAGCTTCAAACATTTCTGGTATATGAATAACATGATGTTTTTCAATGGCAAAAATCAATGAATATTGTAAATGCACAAACAGTAATTTCTCCGCATTGCAAGGTGCAAGTCTGAAATTTTTTGCTTTTTCCTGCTCCTCTTAGCATGATAAAGAAGATTCAAAGAGAGTGAGATGCCAGCTACTTTCATTCAGTCAGTAGCTTCAATCATTTCTGGACGTTTTTCAATGGTAAAAATCAATGAATATTGTAAATGCACAAACAGTAATTTCTCCACATTGCAAGGTGCAATTCTGAAATTTTTTGCTTTTTCCTGCTCCTCTTAGCATGATAAAGAAGATTCAAAGAGAGTGAGATGCCAGCTCCTTTCATTCAGTCAGTAGCTTCAAACATTTCTGGTATATGAATAACATGATGTTTTTCAATGGCAAAAATCAATGAATATTGTAAATGCACAAACAGTAATTTCTCCGCATTGCAAGGTGCAATTCTGAAATTTTTTGCTTTTTCCTGCTCCTCTTAGCATGATAAAGAAGATTCAAAGAGAGTGAGATGCCAGCTCCTTTCATTCAATCAGTAGCTTCAATCATTTCTGGACGTTTTTCAATGGCAAAAATCAATGAATATTGTAAATGCACAAACAGTAATTTCTCCGCATTGCAAGGTGCAAGTCTGAAATTTTTTGCTTTTTCCTGCTCCTCTTAGCATGATAAAGAAGATTCAAAGAGAGTGAGATGCCAGCTCCTTTCATTCAGTCAGTAGCTTCAAACATTTCTGGTATATGAATAACATGATGTTTTTCAATGGCAAAAATCAATGAATATTGTAAATGCACAAACAGTAATTTCTCCGCATTGCAAGGTGCAAGTCTGAAATTTTTTGCTTTTTCCTGCTCCTCTTAGCATGATAAAGAAGATTCAAAGAGAGTGAGATGCCAGCTACTTTCATTCAGTCAGTAGCTTCAATCATTTCTGGACGTTTTTCAATGGTAAAAATCAATGAATATTGTAAATGCATAAACAGTAATTTCTCCACATTGCAAGGTGCAATTCTGAAATTTTTTGCTTTTTCCTGCTCCTCTTAGCATGATAAAGAAGATTCAAAGAGAGTGAGATGCCAGCTCCTTTCATTCAGTCAGTAGCTTCAAACATTTCTGGTATATGAATAACATGATGTTTTTCAATGGCAAAAATCAATGAATATTGTAAATGCACAAACAGTAATTTCTCCACATTGCAAGGTGCAATTCTGAAATTTTTTGCTTTTTCCTGCTCCTCTTAGCATGATAAAGAAGATTCAAAGAGAGTGAGATGCCAGCTCCTTTCATTCAGTCAGTAGCTTCAAACATTTCTGGTATATGAATAACATGATGTTTTTCAATGGCAAAAATCAATGAATATTGTAAATGCACAAACAGTAATTTCTCCGCATTGCAAGGTGCAATTCTGAAATTTTTTGCTTTTTCCTGCTCCTCTTAGCATGATAAAGAAGATTCAAATAGAGTGAGATGCCAGCTCCTTTCATTCAGTCAGTAGCTTCAATCATTTCTGGACGTTTTTCAATGGCAAAAATCAATGAATATTGTAAATGCACAAACAGTAATTTCTCCGCATTGCAAGGTGCAATTCTGAAATTTTTTGCTTTTTCCTGCTCCTCTTAGCATGATAAAGAAGATTCAAAGAGAGTGAGATGTCAGCTCCTTTCATTCAGTCAGTAGCTTCAAACATTTCTGGTATATGAATAACATGATGTTTTTCAATGGCAAAAATCAATGAATATTGTAAATGCACAAACAGTAATTTCTCCGCATTGCAAGGTGCAATTCTGAAATTTTTTGCTTTTTCCTGCTCCTCTTAGCATGATAAAGAAGATTCAAAGAGAGTGAGATGCCAGCTCCTTTCATTCAGTCAGTAGCTTCAAACATTTCTGGTATATGAATAACATGATGTTTTTCAATGGCAAAAATCAATGAATATTGTAAATGCACAAACAGTAATTTCTCCGCATTGCAAGGTGCAAGTCTGAAATTTTTTGCTTTTTCCTGCTCCTCTTAGCATGATAAAGAAGATTCAAAGAGAGTGAGATGCCAGCTCCTTTCATTCAGTCAGTAGCTTCAATCATTTCTGGATGTTTTTCAATGGCAAAAATCAATGAATATTGTAAATGCACAAACTGTAATTTCTCCGTATTGCAAGGTGCAATTCTGAAATTTTTTGCTTTTTCCTGCTACTCTTAGCATGATAAAGAAGATTCAAAGAGAGTGAGATGCCAGCTCCTTTCATTCAGTCAGTAGCTTCAATCATTTCTGGACGTTTTTCAATGGCAAAAATCAATGAATATTGTAAATGCACAAACAGTAATTTCTCCGCATTGCAAGGTGCAATTCTGAAATTTTTTGCTTTTTCCTGCTCCTCTTAGCATGATAAAGAAGATTCAAAGAGAGTGAGATGCCAGCTCCTTTCATTCAGTCAGTACCTTCAATCATTTCTGGACGTTTTTCAATGGCAAAAATCAATGAATATTGTAAATGCACAAACAGTAATTTCTCCGCATTGCAAGGTGCAAGTCTGAAATTTTTTGCTTTTTCCTGCTCCTCTTAGCATGATAAAGAAGATTCAAAGAGAGTGAGATGCCAGCTACTTTCATTCAGTCAGTAGCTTCAATCATTTCTGGACGTTTTTCAATGGTAAAAATCAATGAATATTGTAAATGCACAAACAGTAATTTCTCCACATTGCAAGGTGCAATTCTGAAATTTTTTGCTTTTTCCTGCTCCTCTTAGCATGATAAAGAAGATTCAAAGAGAGTGAGATGCCAGCTCCTTTCATTCAGTCAGTAGCTTCAAACATTTCTGGTATATGAATAACATGATGTTTTTCAATGGCAAAAATCAATGAATATTGTAAATGCACAAACAGTAATTTCTCCACATTGCAAGGTGCAATTCTGAAATTTTTTGCTTTTTCCTGCTCCTCTTAGCATGATAAAGAAGATTCAAAGAGAGTGAGATGCCAGCTCCTTTCATTCAGTCAGTAGCTTCAAACATTTCTGGTATATGAATAACATGATGTTTTTCAATGGCAAAAATCAATGAATATTGTAAATGCACAAACAGTAATTTCTCCGCATTGCAAGGTGCAAGTCTGAAATTTTTTGCTTTTTCCTGCTCCTCTTAGCATGATAAAGAAGATTCAAAGAGAGTGAGATGCCAGCTCCTTTCATTCAGTCAGTAGCTTCAATCATTTCTGGACGTTTTTCAATGGCAAAAATCAATGAATATTGTAAATGCACAAACAGTAATTTCTCCGCATTGCAAGGTGCAATTCTGAAATTTTTTGCTTTTTCCTGCTCCTCTTAGCATGATAAAGAAGATTCAAAGAGAGTGAGATGCCAGCTCCTTTCATTCAGTCAGTAGCTTCAAACATTTCTGGTATATGAATAACATGATGTTTTTCAATGGCAAAAATCAATGAATATTGTAAATGCACAAACAGTAATTTCTCCGCATTGCAAGGTGCAAGTCTGAAATTTTTTGCTTTTTCCTGCTCCTCTTAGCATGATAAAGAAGATTCAAAGAGAGTGAGATGCCAGTTACTTTCATGCAGTCAGTAGCTTCAATCATTTCTGGACGTTTTTCAATGGTAAAAATCAATGAATATTGTAAATGCACAAACAGTAATTTCTCCACATTGCAAGGTGCAATTCTGAAATTTTTTGCTTTTTCCTGCTCCTCTTAGCATGATAAAGAAGATTCAAAGAGAGTGAGATGCCAGCTCCTTTCATTCAGTCAGTAGCTTCAAACATTTCTGGTATATGAATAACATGATGTTTTTCAATGGCAAAAATCAATGAATATTGTAAATGCACAAACAGTAATTTCTCCGCATTGCAAGGTGCAATTCTGAAATTTTTTGCTTTTTCCTGCTCCTCTTAGCATGATAAAGAAGATTCAAAGAGAGTGAGATGCCAGCTCCTTTCATTCAGTCAGTAGCTTCAAACATTTCTGGTATATGAATAACATGATGTTTTTCAATGGCAAAAATCAATGAATATTGTAAATGCACAAACAGTAATTTCTCCGCATTGCAAGGTGCAATTCTGAAATTTTTTGCTTTTTCCTGCTCCTCTTAGCATGATAAAGAAGATTCAAAGAGAGTGAGATGTCAGCTCCTTTCATTCAGTCAGTAGCTTCAAACATTTCTGGTATATGAATAACATGATGTTTTTCAATGGCAAAAATCAATGAATATTGTAAATGCACAAACAGTAATTTCTCCGCATTGCAAGGTGCAATTCTGAAATT
Source organism: Phyllobates terribilis (assembly GCF_046119375.1). Lineage (NCBI taxonomy): Eukaryota > Metazoa > Chordata > Amphibia > Anura > Dendrobatidae > Phyllobates > Phyllobates terribilis. Next base: position 49,951 of record NW_027366426.1, read on the forward strand.
TTTTGCTTTTTCCTGCTCCTCTTAGCATGATAAAGAAGATTCAAAGAGAGTGAGATGCCAGCTCCTTTCATTCAGTCAGTAGCTTCAATCATTTCTGGATGTTTTTCAATGGCAAAAATCAATGAATATTGTAAATGCACAAACAGTAATTTCTCCGCATTGCAAGGTGCAATTCTGAAATTTTTTGCTTTTTCCTGCTCCTCTTAGCATGATAAAGAAGATTCAAAGAGAGTGAGATGCCAGCTCCTTTCATTCAGTCAGTAGCTTCAAACATTTCTGGTATATGAATAACATGATGTTTTTCAATGGCAAAAATCAATGAATATTGTAAATGCACAAACAGTAATTTCTCCGCATTGCAAGGTGCAATTCTGAAATTTTTTGCTTTTTCCTGCTCCTCTTAGCATGATAAAGAAGATTCAAAGAGAGTGAAATGCCAGCTCCTTTCATTCAGTCAGTAGCTTCAATCATTTCTGGACGTTTTTCAATGGCAAAAATCAATGAATATTGTAAATGCACAAACAGTAATTTCTCCGCATTGCAAGGTGCAATTCTGAAATTTTTTGCTTTTTCCTGCTCCTCTTAGCATGATAAAGAAGATTCAAAGAGAGTGAGATGTCAGCTCCTTTCATTCAGTCAGTAGCTTCAAACATTTCTGGTATATGAATAACATGATGTTTTTCAATGGCTAAAATCAATGAATATTGTAAATGCACAAACAGTAATTTCTCCGCATTGCAAGGTGCAATTCTGAAATTTTTTGCTTTTTCCTGCTCCTCTTAGCATGATAAAGAAGATTCAAAGAGAGTGAGATGCCAGCTCCTTTCATTCAGTCAGTAGCTTCAATCATTTCTGGACGTTTTTCAATGGCAAAAATCAATGAATATTGTAAATGCACAAACAGTAATTTCTCCGCATTGCAAGGTGCAATTCTGAAATTTTTTGCTTTTTCCTGCTCCTCTTAGCATGATAAAGAAGATTCAAAGAGAGTGAGATGCCAGCTCCTTTCATTCAGTCAGTAGCTTCAATCATTTCTGGACGTTTTTCAATGGCAAAAATCAATGAATATTGTAAATGCACAAACAGTAATTTCTCCGCATTGCAAGGTGCAATTCTGAAATTTTTTGCTTTTTCCTGCTCCTCTTAGCATGATAAAGAAGATTCAAAGAGAGTGAGATGCCAGCTCCTTTCATTCAGTCAGTAGCTTCAAACATTTCTGGAATATGAATAACATGATGTTTTTCAATGGCAAAAATCAATGAATATTGTAAATGCACAAACAGTAATTTCTCCGCATTGCAAGGTGCAAGTCTGAAATTTTTTGCTTTTTCCTGCTCCTCTTAGCATGATAAAGAAGATTCAAAGAGAGTGAGATGCCAGCTACTTTCATTCAGTCAGTAGCTTCAATCATTTCTGGACGTTTTTCAATGGTAAAAATCAATGAATATTGTAAATGCACAAACAGTAATTTCTCCACATTGCAATGTGCAATTCTAAAATTTTTTGCTTTTTCCTGCTCCTCTTAGCATGATAAAGAAGATTCAAAGAGAGTGAGATGCCAGCTCCTTTCATTCAGTCAGTAGCTTCAAACATTTCTGGTATATGAATAACATGATGTTTTTCAATGGCAAAAATCAATGAATATTGTAAATGCACAAACAGTAATTTCTCCGCATTGCAAGGTGCAATTCTGAAATTTTTTGCTTTTTCCTGCTCCTCTTAGCATGATAAAGAAGATTCAAAGAGAGTGAGATGCCAACTCCTTTCATTCAGTCAGTAGCTTCAAACATTTCTGGTATATGAATAACATGATGTTTTTCAATGGCAAAAATCAATGAATATTGTAAATGCACAAACAGTAATTTCTCCGCATTGCAAGGTGCAATTCTGAAATTTTTTGCTTTTTCCTGCTCCTCTTAGCATGATAAAGAAGATTCAAAGAGAGTGAGGTGCCAGCTCCTTTCATTCAGTCAGTAGCTTCAAACATTTCTGGTATATGAATAACATGTTTTTCAATGGCAAAAATCAATGAATATTGTAAATGCACAAACAGTAATTTCTCCGCATTGCAAGGTGCAATTCTGAAATTTTTTGCTTTTTCCTGCTCCTCTTAGCATGATAAAGAAGATTCAAAGAGAGTGAGATGCCAGCTCCTTTCATTCAATCAGTAGCTTCAATCATTTCTGGACGTTTTTCAATGGCAAAAATCAATGAATATTGTAAATGCACAAACAGTAATTTCTCCGCATTGCAAGGTGCAATTCTGAAATTTTTTGCTTTTTCCTGCTCCTCTTAGCATGATAAAGAAGATTCAAAGAGAGTGAGATGCCAGATCCTTTCATTCAGTCAGTAGCTTCAATCATTTCTGGACGTTTTTCAATGGCAAAAATCAATGAATATTGTAAATGCACAAACAGTAATTTCTCCGCATTGCAAGGTGCAATTCTGAAATTTTTTGCTTTTTCCTGCTCCTCTTAGCATGATAAAGAAGATTCAAAGAGAGTGAGATGCCAGCTCCTTTGATTCAGTCAGTAGCTTCAAACATTTCTGGTATATGAATAACATGATGTTTTTCAATGGCAAAAATCAATGAATATTGTAAATGCACAAACAGTAATTTCTCCGCATTGCAAGGTGCAAGTCTGAAATTTTTTGCTTTTTCCTGCTCCTCTTAGCATGATAAAGAAGATTCAAAGAGAGTGAGATGCCAGCTACTTTCATTCAGTCAGTAGCTTCAATCATTTCTGGACGTTTTTCAATGGTAAAAATCAATGAATATTGTAAATGCACAAACAGTAATTTCTCCACATTGCAAGGTGCAATTCTGAAATTTTTTGCTTTTTCCTGCTCCTCTTAGCATGATAAAGAAGATTCAAAGAGAGTGAGATGCCAGCTCCTTTCATTCAGTCAGTAGCTTCAAACATTTCTGGTATATGAATAACATGATGTTTTTCAATGGCAAAAATCAATGAATATTGTAAATGCACAAACAGTAATTTCTCCGCATTGCAAGGTGCAAGTCTGAAATTTTTTGCTTTTTCCTGCTCCTCTTAGCATGATAAAGAAGATTCAAAGAGAGTGAGATGCCAGCTACTTTCATTCAGTCAGTAGCTTCAATCATTTCTGGACGTTTTTCAATGGTAAAAATCAATGAATATTGTAAATGCACAAACAGTAATTTCTCCACATTGCAAGGTGCAATTCTGAAATTTTTTGCTTTTTCCTGCTCCTCTTAGCATGATAAAGAAGATTCAAAGAGAGTGAGATGCCAGCTCCTTTCATTCAGTCAGTAGCTTCAAACATTTCTGGTATATGAATAACATGATGTTTTTCAATGGCAAAAATCAATGAATATTGTAAATGCACAAACAGTAATTTCTCCACATTGCAAGGTGCAATTCTGAAATTTTTTGCTTTTTCCTGCTCCTCTTAGCATGATAAAGAAGATTCAAAGAGAGTGAGATGCCAGCTCCTTTCATTCAGTCAGTAGCTTCAAACATTTCTGGTATATGAATAACATGATGTTTTTCAATGGCAAAAATCAATGAATATTGTAAATGCACAAACAGTAATTTCTCCGCATTGCAAGGTGCAATTCTGAAATTTTTTGCTTTTTCCTGCTCCTCTTAGCATGATAAAGAAGATTCAAAGAGAGTGAGATGCCAGCTCCTTTCATTCAGTCAGTAGCTTCAATCATTTCTGGACGTTTTTCAATGGCAAAAATCAATGAATATTGTAAATGCACAAACAGTAATTTCTCCGCATTGCAAGGTGCAATTCTGAAATTTTTTGCTTTTTCCTGCTCCTCTTAGCATGATAAAGAAGATTCAAAGAGAGTGAGATGCCAGCTCCTTTCATTCAGTCAGTAGCTTCAAACATTTCTGGTATATGAATAACATGATGTTTTTCAATGGCAAAAATCAATGAATATTGTAAATGCACAAACAGTAATTTCTCCGCATTGCAAGGTGCAAGTCTGAAATTTTTTGCTTTTTCCTGCTCCTCTTAGCATGATAAAGAAGATTCAAAGAGAGTGAGATGCCAGCTCCTTTCATTCAGTCAGTAGCTTCAATCATTTCTGGATGTTTTTCAATGGCAAAAATCAATGAATATTGTAAATGCACAAACTGTAATTTCTCCGTATTGCAAGGTGCAATTCTGAAATTTTTTGCTTTTTCCTGCTCCTCTTAGCATGATAAAGAAGATTCAAAGAGAGTGAGATGCCAGCTCCTTTCATTCAGTCAGTAGCTTCAATCATTTCTGGACGTTTTTCAATGGCAAAAATCAATGAATATTGTAAATGCACAAACAGTAATTTCTCCGCATTGCAAGGTGCAATTCTGAAATTTTTTGCTTTTTCCTGCTCCTCTTAGCATGATAAAGAAGATTCAAAGAGAGTGAGATGACAGCTCCTTTCATTTAGTCAGTACCTTCAATCATTTCTGGACGTTTTTCAATGGCAAAAATCAATGAATATTGTAAATGCACAAACAGTAATTTCTCCGCATTGCAAGGTGCAATTCTGAAATTTTTTGCTTTTTCCCGCTCCTCTTAGCATGATAAAGAAGATTGAAAGAGAGTGAGGTGCCAGCTCCTTTCATTCAGTCAATAGCTTCAAACATTTCTGGTATATGAATAACATGTTTTTCAATGGCAAAAATCAATGAATATTGTAAATGCACAAACAGTAATTTCTCCGCATTGCAAGGTGCAATTCTGAAATTTTTTGATTTTTCCTGCTCCTCTTAGCATGATAAAGAAGATTCAAAGAGAGTGAGATGCCAGCTCCTTTCATTCAGTCAGTAGCTTCAATCATTTCTGGACGTTTTTCAATGGCAAAAATCAATGAATATTGTAAATGCACAAACAGTAATTTCTCCGCATTGCAAGGTGCAATTCTGAAATTTTTTGCTTTTTCCTGCTCCTCTTAGCATGATAAAGAAGATTCAAAGAGAGTGAGATGCCAGCTCCTTTCATTCAGTCAGTAGCTTCAAACATTTCTGGTATATGAATAACATGATGTTTTTCAATGGCAAAAATCAATGAATATTGTAAATGCACAAACAGTAATTTCTCCGCATTGCAAGGTGCAAGTCTGAAATTTTTTGCTTTTTCCTGCTCCTCTTAGCATGATAAAGAAGATTCAAAGAGAGTGAGATGCCAGCTACTTTCATTCAGTCAGTAGCTTCAATCATTTCTGGACGTTTTTCAATGGTAAAAATCAATGAATATTGTAAATGCACAAACAGTAATTTCTCCACATTGCAAGGTGCAATTCTGAAATTTTTTGCTTTTTCCTGCTCCTCTTAGCATGATAAAGAAGATTCAAAGAGAGTGAGATGCCAGCTCCTTTCATTCAGTCAGTAGCTTCAAACATTTCTGGTATATGAATAACATGATGTTTTTCAATGGCAAAAATCAATGAATATTGTAAATGCACAAACAGTAATTTCTCCGCATTGCAAGGTGCAATTCTGAAATTTTTTGCTTTTTCCTGCTCCTCTTAGCATGATAAAGAAGATTCAAAGAGAGTGAGATGCCAGCTCCTTTCATTCAGTCAGTAGCTTCAATCATTTCTGGATGTTTTTCAATGGCAAAAATCAATGAATATTGTAAATGCACAAACTGTAATTTCTCCGCATTGCAAGGTGCAATTCTGAAATTTTTTGCTTTTTCCTGCTCCTCTTAGCATGATAAAGAAGATTCAAAGAGAGTGAGATGCCAGCTCCTTTCATTCAGTCAGTACCTTCAATCATTTCTGGACGTTTTTCAATGGCAAAAATCAATGAATATTGTAAATGCACAAACAGTAATTTCTCCGCATTGCAAGGTGCAAGTCTGAAATTTTTTGCTTTTTCCTGCTCCTCTTAGCATGATAAAGAAGATTCAAAGAGAGTGAGATGCCAGCTACTTTCATTCAGTCAGTAGCTTCAATCATTTCTGGACGTTTTTCAATGGTAAAAATCAATGACTATTGTAAATGCACAAACAGTAATTTCTCCACATTGCAAGGTGCAATTCTGAAATTTTTTGCTTTTTCCTGCTCCTCTTAGCATGATAAAGAAGATTCAAAGAGAGTGAGATGCCAGCTCCTTTCATTCAGTCAGTAGCTTCAAACATTTCTGGTATATGAATAACATGATGTTTTTCAATGGCAAAAATCAATGAATATTGTAAATGCACAAACAGTAATTTCTCCACATTGCAAGGTGCAATTCTGAAATTTTTTGCTTTTTCCTGCTCCTCTTAGCATGATAAAGAAGATTCAAAGAGAGTGAGATGCCAGCTCCTTTCATTCAGTCAGTAGCTTCAAACATTTCTGGTATATGAATAACATGATGTTTTTCAATGGCAAAAATCAATGAATATTGTAAATGCACAAACAGTAATTTCTCCGCATTGCAAGGTGCAATTCTGAAATTTTTTGCTTTTTCCTGCTCCTCTTAGCATGATAAAGAAGATTCAAAGAGAGTGAGATGCCAGCTCCTTTCATTCAGTCAGTAGCTTCAATCATTTCTGGACGTTTTTCAGTGGCAAAAATCAATGAATATTGTAAATGCACAAACAGTAATTTCTCCGCATTGCAAGGTGCAATTCTGAAATTTTTTGCTTTCTCCTGCTCCTCTTAGCATGATAAAGAAGATTCAAAGAGAGTGAGATGCCAGCTCCTTTCATTCAGTCAGTAGCTTCAAACATTTCTGGTATATGAATAACATGATGTTTTTCAATGGCAAAAATCAATGAATATTGTAAATGCACAAACAGTAATTTCTCCGCATTGCAAGGTGCAAGTCTGAAATTTTTTGCTTTTTCCTGCTCCTCTTAGCATGATAAAGAAGATTCAAAGAGAGTGAGATGCCAGCTCCTTTCATTCAGTCAGTAGCTTCAATCATTTCTGGATGTTTTTCAATGGCAAAAATCAATGAATATTGTAAATGCACAAACTGTAATTTCTCCGTATTGCAAGGTGCAATTCTGAAATTTTTTGCTTTTTCCTGCTCCTCTTAGCATGATAAAGAAGATTCAAAGAGAGTGAGATGCCAGCTCCTTTCATTCAGTCAGTAGCTTCAATCATTTCTGGACGTTTTTCAATGGCAAAAATCAATGAATATTGTAAATGCACAAACAGTAATTTCTCCGCATTGCAAGGTGCAATTCTGAAATTTTTTGCTTTTTCCTGCTCCTCTTAGCATGATAAAGAAGATTCAAAGAGAGTGAGATGACAGCTCCTTTCATTTAGTCAGTACCTTCAATCATTTCTGGACGTTTTTCAATGGCAAAAATCAATGAATATTGTAAATGCACAAACAGTAATTTCTCCGCATTGCAAGGTGCAATTCTGAAATTTTTTGCTTTTTCCCGCTCCTCTTAGCATGATAAAGAAGATTGAAAGAGAGTGAGGTGCCAGCTCCTTTCATTCAGTCAGTAGCTTCAAACATTTCTGGTATATGAATAACATGTTTTTCAATGGCAAAAATCAATGAATATGGTAAATGCACAAACAGTAATTTCTCCGCATTGCAAGGTGCAATTCTGAAATTTTTTGATTTTTCCTGCTCCTCTTAGCATGATAAAGAAGATTCAAAGAGAGTGAGATGCCAGCTCCTTTCATTCAGTCAGTAGCTTCAATCATTTCTGGACGTTTTTCAATGGCAAAAATCAATGAATATTGTAAATGCACAAACAGTAATTTCTCCGCATTGCAAGGTGCAATTCTGAAATTTTTTGCTTTTTCCTGCTCCTCTTAGCATGATAAAGAAGATTCAAAGAGAGTGAGATGACAGCTCCTTTCATTTAGTCAGTACCTTCAATCATTTCTGGACGTTTTTCAATGGCAAAAATCAATGAATATTGTAAATGCACAAACAGTAATTTCTCCGCATTGCAAGGTGCAATTCTGAAATTTTTTGCTTTTTCCCGCTCCTCTTAGCATGATAAAGAAGATTGAAAGAGAGTGAGGTGCCAGCTCCTTTCATTCAGTCAATAGCTTCAAACATTTCTGGTATATGAATAACATGTTTTTCAATGGCAAAAATCAATGAATATTGTAAATGCACAAACAGTAATTTCTCCGCATTGCAAGGTGCAATTCTGAAATTTTTTGATTTTTCCTGCTCCTCTTAGCATGATAAAGAAGATTCAAAGAGAGTGAGATGCCAGCTCCTTTCATTCAGTCAGTAGCTTCAATCATTTCTGGACGTTTTTCAATGGCAAAAATCAATGAATATTGTAAATGCACAAACAGTAATTTCTCCGCATTGCAAGGTGCAATTCTGAAATTTTTTGCTTTTTCCTGCTCCTCTTAGCATGATAAAGAAGATTCAAAGAGAGTGAGATGCCAGCTCCTTTCATTCAGTCAGTAGCTTCAAACATTTCTGGTATATGAATAACATGATGTTTTTCAATGGCAAAAATCAATGAATATTGTAAATGCACAAACAGTAATTTCTCCGCATTGCAAGGTGCAAGTCTGAAATTTTTTGCTTTTTCCTGCTCCTCTTAGCATGATAAAGAAGATTCAAAGAGAGTGAGATGCCAGCTACTTTCATTCAGTCAGTAGCTTCAATCATTTCTGGACGTTTTTCAATGGTAAAAATCAATGAATATTGTAAATGCACAAACAGTAATTTCTCCACATTGCAAGGTGCAATTCTGAAATTTTTTGCTTTTTCCTGCTCCTCTTAGCATGATAAAGAAGATTCAAAGAGAGTGAGATGCCAGCTCCTTTCATTCAGTCAGTAGCTTCAAACATTTCTGGTATATGAATAACATGATGTTTTTCAATGGCAAAAATCAATGAATATTGTAAATGCACAAACAGTAATTTCTCCGCATTGCAAGGTGCAATTCTGAAATTTTTTGCTTTTTCCTGCTCCTCTTAGCATGATAAAGAAGATTCAAAGAGAGTGAGATGCCAGCTCCTTTCATTCAGTCAGTAGCTTCAATCATTTCTGGATGTTTTTCAATGGCAAAAATCAATGAATATTGTAAATGCACAAACTGTAATTTCTCCGCATTGCAAGGTGCAATTCTGAAATTTTTTGCTTTTTCCTGCTCCTCTTAGCATGATAAAGAAGATTCAAAGAGAGTGAGATGCCAGCTCCTTTCATTCAGTCAGTACCTTCAATCATTTCTGGACGTTTTTCAATGGCAAAAATCAATGAATATTGTAAATGCACAAACAGTAATTTCTCCGCATTGCAAGGTGCAAGTCTGAAATTTTTTGCTTTTTCCTGCTCCTCTTAGCATGATAAAGAAGATTCAAAGAGAGTGAGATGCCAGCTACTTTCATTCAGTCAGTAGCTTCAATCATTTCTGGACGTTTTTCAATGGTAAAAATCAATGACTATTGTAAATGCACAAACAGTAATTTCTCCACATTGCAAGGTGCAATTCTGAAATTTTTTGCTTTTTCCTGCTCCTCTTAGCATGATAAAGAAGATTCAAAGAGAGTGAGATGCCAGCTCCTTTCATTCAGTCAGTAGCTTCAAACATTTCTGGTATATGAATAACATGATGTTTTTCAATGGCAAAAATCAATGAATATTGTAAATGCACAAACAGTAATTTCTCCACATTGCAAGGTGCAATTCTGAAATTTTTTGCTTTTTCCTGCTCCTCTTAGCATGATAAAGAAGATTCAAAGAGAGTGAGATGCCAGCTCCTTTCATTCAGTCAGTAGCTTCAAACATTTCTGGTATATGAATAACATGATGTTTTTCAATGGCAAAAATCAATGAATATTGTAAATGCACAAACAGTAATTTCTCCGCATTGCAAGGTGCAATTCTGAAATTTTTTGCTTTTTCCTGCTCCTCTTAGCATGATAAAGAAGATTCAAAGAGAGTGAGATGCCAGCTCCTTTCATTCAGTCAGTAGCTTCAATCATTTCTGGACGTTTTTCAGTGGCAAAAATCAATGAATATTGTAAATGCACAAACAGTAATTTCTCCGCATTGCAAGGTGCAATTCTGAAATTTTTTGCTTTCTCCTGCTCCTCTTAGCATGATAAAGAAGATTCAAAGAGAGTGAGATGCCAGCTCCTTTCATTCAGTCAGTAGCTTCAAACATTTCTGGTATATGAATAACATGATGTTTTTCAATGGCAAAAATCAATGAATATTGTAAATGCACAAACAGTAATTTCTCCGCATTGCAAGGTGCAAGTCTGAAATTTTTTGCTTTTTCCTGCTCCTCTTAGCATGATAAAGAAGATTCAAAGAGAGTGAGATGCCAGCTCCTTTCATTCAGTCAGTAGCTTCAATCATTTCTGGATGTTTTTCAATGGCAAAAATCAATGAATATTGTAAATGCACAAACTGTAATTTCTCCGTATTGCAAGGTGCAATTCTGAAATTTTTTGCTTTTTCCTGCTCCTCTTAGCATGATAAAGAAGATTCAAAGAGAGTGAGATGCCAGCTCCTTTCATTCAGTCAGTAGCTTCAATCATTTCTGGACGTTTTTCAATGGCAAAAATCAATGAATATTGTAAATGCACAAACAGTAATTTCTCCGCATTGCAAGGTGCAATTCTGAAATTTTTTGCTTTTTCCTGCTCCTCTTAGCATGATAAAGAAGATTCAAAGAGAGTGAGATGACAGCTCCTTTCATTTAGTCAGTACCTTCAATCATTTCTGGACGTTTTTCAATGGCAAAAATCAATGAATATTGTAAATGCACAAACAGTAATTTCTCCGCATTGCAAGGTGCAATTCTGAAATTTTTTGCTTTTTCCCGCTCCTCTTAGCATGATAAAGAAGATTGAAAGAGAGTGAGGTGCCAGCTCCTTTCATTCAGTCAGTAGCTTCAAACATTTCTGGTATATGAATAACATGTTTTTCAATGGCAAAAATCAATGAATATGGTAAATGCACAAACAGTAATTTCTCCGCATTGCAAGGTGCAATTCTGAAATTTTTTGATTTTTCCTGCTCCTCTTAGCATGATAAAGAAGATTCAAAGAGAGTGAGATGCCAGCTCCTTTCATTCAGTCAGTAGCTTCAATCATTTCTGGACGTTTTTCAATGGCAAAAATCAATGAATATTGTAAATGCACAAACAGTAATTTCTCCGCATTGCAAGGTGCAATTCTGAAATTTTTTGCTTTTTCCTGCTCCTCTTAGCATGATAAAGAAGATTCAAAGAGAGTGAGATGCCAGCTCCTTTCATTCAGTCAGTAGCTTCAAACATTTCTGGTATATGAATAACATGATGTTTTTCAATGGCAAAAATCAATGAATATTGTAAATGCACAAACAGTAATTTCTCCGCATTGCAAGGTGCAATTCTGAAATTTTTTGCTTTTTCCTGCTCCTCTTAGCATGATAAAGAAGATTCAAAGAGAGTGAGATGCCAGCTCCTTTCATTCAGTCAGTAGCTTCAAACATTTCTGGTATATGAATAACATGATGTTTTTCAATGGCAAAAATCAATGAATATTGTAAATGCACAAACAGTAATTTCTCCGCATTGCAAGGTGCAAGTCTGAAATTTTTTGCTTTTTCCTGCTCCTCTTAGCATGATAAAGAAGATTCAAAGAGAGTGAGATGCCAGCTACTTTCATTCAGTCAGTAGCTTCAATCATTTCTGGACGTTTTTCAATGGTAAAAATCAATGAATATTGTAAATGCACAAACAGTAATTTCTCCACATTGCAAGGTGCAATTCTGAAATTTTTTGCTTTTTCCTGCTCCTCTTAGCATGATAAAGAAGATTCAAAGAGAGTGAGATGCCAGCTCCTTTCATTCAGTCAGTAGCTTCAAACATTTCTGGTATATGAATAACATGATGTTTTTCAATGGCAAAAATCAATGAATATTGTAAATGCACAAACAGTAATTTCTCCGCATTGCAAGGTGCAATTCTGAAATTTTTTGCTTTTTCCTGCTCCTCTTAGCATGATAAAGAAGATTCAAAGAGAGTGAGATGCCAGCTCCTTTCATTCAGTCAGTAGCTTCAATCATTTCTGGATGTTTTTCAATGGCAAAAATCAATGAATATTGTAAATGCACAAACTGTAATTTCTCCGCATTGCAAGGTGCAATTCTGAAATTTTTTGCTTTTTCCTGCTCCTCTTAGCATGATAAAGAAGATTCAAAGAGAGTGAGATGCCAGCTCCTTTCATTCAGTCAGTAGCTTCAATCATTTCTGGACGTTTTTCAGTGGCAAAAATCAATGAATATTGTAAATGCACAAACAGTAATTTCTCCGCATTGCAAGGTGCAATTCTGAAATTTTTTGCTTTTTCCTGCTCCTCTTAGCATGATAAAGAAGATTCAAAGAGAGTGAGATGCCAGCTCCTTTCATTCAGTCAGTACCTTCAATCATTTCTGGACGTTTTTCAATGGCAAAAATCAATGAATATTGTAAATGCACAAACAGTAATTTCTCCGCATTGCAAGGTGCAATTCTGAAATTTTTTGCTTTTTCCTGCTCCTCTTAGCATGATAAAGAAGATTCAAAGAGAGTGAGATGCCAGCTCCTTTCATTCAGTCAGTAGCTTCAAACATTTCTGGTATATGAATAACATGATGTTTTTCAATGGCAAAAATCAATGAATATTGTAAATGCACAAACAGTAATTTCTCCGCATTGCAAGGTGCAATTCTGAAATTTTTTGCTTTTTCCTGCTCCTCTTAGCATGATAAAGAAGATTCAAAGAGAGTGAGATGCCAGCTCCTTTCATTCAGTCAGTAGCTTCAAACATTTCTGGTATATGAATAACATGATGTTTTTCAATGGCAAAAATCAATGAATATTGTAAATGCACAAACAGTAATTTCTCCGCATTGCAAGGTGCAAGTCTGAAATTTTTTGCTTTTTCCTGCTCCTCTTAGCATGATAAAGAAGATTCAAAGAGAGTGAGATGCCAGCTACTTTCATTCAGTCAGTAGCTTCAATCATTTCTGGACGTTTTTCAATGGTAAAAATCAATGAATATTGTAAATGCACAAACAGTAATTTCTCCACATTGCAAGGTGCAATTCTGAAATTTTTTGCTTTTTCCTGCTCCTCTTAGCATGATAAAGAAGATTCAAAGAGAGTGAGATGCCAGCTCCTTTCATTCAGTCAGTAGCTTCAAACATTTCTGGTATATGAATAACATGATGTTTTTCAATGGCAAAAATCAATGAATATTGTAAATGCACAAACAGTAATTTCTCCGCATTGCAAGGTGCAATTCTGAAATTTTTTGCTTTTTCCTGCTCCTCTTAGCATGATAAAGAAGATTCAAAGAGAGTGAGATGCCAGCTCCTTTCATTCAGTCAGTAGCTTCAATCATTTCTGGATGTTTTTCAATGGCAAAAATCAATGAATATTGTAAATGCACAAACTGTAATTTCTCCGCATTGCAAGGTGCAATTCTGAAATTTTTTGCTTTTTCCTGCTCCTCTTAGCATGATAAAGAAGATTCAAAGAGAGTGAGATGCCAGCTCCTTTCATTCAGTCAGTAGCTTCAATCATTTCTGGACGTTTTTCAGTGGCAAAAATCAATGAATATTGTAAATGCACAAACAGTAATTTCTCCGCATTGCAAGGTGCAATTCTGAAATTTTTTGCTTTTTCCTGCTCCTCTTAGCATGATAAAGAAGATTCAAAGAGAGTGAGATGCCAGCTCCTTTCATTCAGTCAGTACCTTCAATCATTTCTGGACGTTTTTCAATGGCAAAAATCAATGAATATTGTAAATGCACAAACAGTAATTTCTCCGCATTGCAAGGTGCAAGTCTGAAATTTTTTGCTTTTTCCTGCTCCTCTTAGCATGATAAAGAAGATTCAAAGAGAGTGAGATGCCAGCTACTTTCATTCAGTCAGTAGCTTCAATCATTTCTGGACGTTTTTCAATGGTAAAAATCAATGAATATTGTAAATGCACAAACAGTAATTTCTCCACATTGCAAGGTGCAATTCTGAAATTTTTTGCTTTTTCCTGCTCCTCTTAGCATGATAAAGAAGATTCAAAGAGAGTGAGATGCCAGCTCCTTTCATTCAGTCAGTAGCTTCAAACATTTCTGGTATATGAATAACATGATGTTTTTCAATGGCAAAAATCAATGAATATTGTAAATGCACAAACAGTAATTTCTCCACATTGCAAGGTGCAATTCTGAAATTTTTTGCTTTTTCCTGCTCCTCTTAGCATGATAAAGAAGATTCAAAGAGAGTGAGATGCCAGCTCCTTTCATTCAGTCAGTAGCTTCAAACATTTCTGGTATATGAATAACATGATGTTTTTCAATGGCAAAAATCAATGAATATTGTAAATGCACAAACAGTAATTTCTCCGCATTGCAAGGTGCAATTCTGAAATTTTTTGCTTTTTCCTGCTCCTCTTAGCATGATAAAGAAGATTCAAAGAGAGTGAGATGCCAGCTCCTTTCATTCAGTCAGTAGCTTCAATCATTTCTGGACGTTTTTCAATGGCAAAAATCAATGAATATTGTAAATGCACAAACAGTAATTTCTCCGCATTGCAAGGTGCAATTCTGAAATTTTTTGCTTTTTCCTGCTCCTCTTAGCATGATAAAGAAGATTCAAAGAGAGTGAGATGTCAGCTCCTTTCATTCAGTCAGTAGCTTCAAACATTTCTGGTATATGAATAACATGATGTTTTTCAATGGCAAAAATCAATGAATATTGTAAATGCACAAACAGTAATTTCTCCGCATTGCAAGGTGCAATTCTGAAATTTTTTGCTTTTTCCTGCTCCTCTTAGCATGATAAAGAAGATTCAAAGAGAGTGAGATGCCAGCTCCTTTCATTCAGTCAGTAGCTTCAATCATTTCTGGATGTTTTTCAATGGCAAAAATCAATGAATATTGTAAATGCACAAACAGTAATTTCTCCGCATTGCAAGGTGCAATTCTGAAATGTTTTGCTTTTTCCTGCTCCTCTTAGCATGATAAAGAAGATTCAAAGAGAGTGAGATGCCAGCTCCTTTCATTCAGTCAGTAGCTTCAAACATTTCTGGTATATGAATAACATGATGTTTTTCAATGGCAAAAATCAATGAATATTGTAAATGCACAAACAGTAATTTCTCCGCATTGCAAGGTGCAAGTCTGAAATTTTTTGCTTTTTCCTGCTCCTCTTAGCATGATAAAGAAGATTCAAAGAGAGTGAGATGCCAGCTACTTTCATTCAGTCAGTAGCTTCAATCATTTCTGGACGTTTTTCAATGGTAAAAATCAATGAATATTGTAAATGCACAAACAGTAATTTCTCCACATTGCAAGGTGCAATTCTGAAATTTTTTGCTTTTTCCTGCTCCTCTTAGCATGATAAAGAAGATTCAAAGAGAGTGAGATGCCAGCTCCTTTCATTCAGTCAGTAGCTTCAAACATTTCTGGTATATGAATAACATGATGTTTTTCAATGGCAAAAATCAATGAATATTGTAAATGCACAAACAGTAATTTCTCCGCATTGCAAGGTGCAATTCTGAAATTTTTTGCTTTTTCCTGCTCCTCTTAGCATGATAAAGAAGATTCAAAGAGAGTGAGATGCCAGCTCCTTTCATTCAGTCAGTAGCTTCAATCATTTCTGGATGTTTTTCAATGGCAAAAATCAATGAATATTGTAAATGCACAAACTGTAATTTCTCCGCATTGCAAGGTGCAATTCTGAAATTTTTTGCTTTTTCCTGCTCCTCTTAGCATGATAAAGAAGATTCAAAGAGAGTGAGATGCCAGCTCCTTTCATTCAGTCAGTAGCTTCAATCATTTCTGGACGTTTTTCAGTGGCAAAAATCAATGAATATTGTAAATGCACAAACAGTAATTTCTCCGCATTGCAAGGTGCAATTCTGAAATTTTTTGCTTTTTCCTGCTCCTCTTAGCATGATAAAGAAGATTCAAAGAGAGTGAGATGCCAGCTCCTTTCATTCAGTCAGTACCTTCAATCATTTCTGGACGTTTTTCAATGGCAAAAATCAATGAATATTGTAAATGCACAAACAGTAATTTCTCCGCATTGCAAGGTGCAAGTCTGAAATTTTTTGCTTTTTCCTGCTCCTCTTAGCATGATAAAGAAGATTCAAAGAGAGTGAGATGCCAGCTACTTTCATTCAGTCAGTAGCTTCAATCATTTCGGGACGTTTTTCAATGGTAAAAATCAATGAATATTGTAAATGCACAAACAGTAATTTCTCCACATTGCAAGGTGCAATTCTGAAATTTTTTGCTTTTTCCTGCTCCTCTTAGCATGATAACGAAGATTCAAAGAGAGTGAGATGCCAGCTCCTTTCATTCAGTCAGTAGCTTCAAACATTTCTGGTATATGAATAACATGATGTTTTTCAATGGCAAAAATCAATGAATATTGTAAATGCACAAACAGTAATTTCTCCGCATTGCAAGGTGCAATTCTGAAATTTTTTGCTTTTTCCTGCTCCTCTTAGCATGATAAAGAAGATTCAAAGAGAGTGAGATGCCAGCTCCTTTCATTCAGTCAGTAGCTTCAATCATTTCTGGATGTTTTTCAATGGCAAAAATCAATGAATATTGTAAATGCACAAACTGTAATTTCTCCGCATTGCAAGGTGCAATTCTGAAATTTTTTGCTTTTTCCTGCTCCTCTTAGCATGATAAAGAAGATTCAAAGAGAGTGAGATGCCAGCTCCTTTCATTCAGTCAGTAGCTTCAATCATTTCTGGACGTTTTTCAATGGCAAAAATCAATGAATATTGTAAATGCACAAACAGTAATTTCTCCGCATTGCAAGGTGCAATTCTGAAATTTTTTGCTTTTGCCTGCTCCTCTTAGCATGATAAAGAAGATTCAAAGAGAGTGAGATGCCAGCTCCTTTCATTCAGTCAGTAGCTTCAATCATTTCTGGACGTTTTTCAATGGCAAAAATCAATGAATATTGTAAATGCACAAACAGTAATTTCTCCGCATTGCAAGGTGCAATTCTGAAATTTTTTGCTTTTTCCCGCTCCTCTTAGCATGATAAAGAAGATTCAAAGAGAGTGAGGTGCCAGCTCCTTTCATTCAGTCAGTAGCTTCAAACATTTCTGGTATATGAATAACATGTTTTTCAATGGCAAAAATCAATGAATATTGTAAATGCACAAACAGTAATTTCTCCGCATTGCAAGGTGCAATTCTGAAATTTTTTGATTTTTCCTGCTCCTCTTAGCATGATAAAGAAGATTCAAAGAGAGTGAGATGCCAGCTCCTTTCATTCAGTCAGTAGCTTCAATCATTTCTGGACGTTTTTCAATGGCAAAAATCAATGAATATTGTAAAAGCACAAACAGTAATTTCTCCGCATTGCAAGGTGCAATTCTGAAATTTTTTGCTTTTTCCTGCTCCTCTTAGCATGATAAAGAAGATTCAAAGAGAGTGAGATGCCAGCTCCTTTCATTCAGTCAGTAGCTTCAAACATTTCTGGTATATGAATAACATGATGTTTTTCAATGGCAAAAATCAATGAATATTGTAAATGCACAAACAGTAATTTCTCCGCATTGCAAGGTGCAATTCTGAAATTTTTTGCTTTTTCCTGCTCCTCTTAGCATGATAAAGAAGATTCAAAGAGAGTGAGATGCCAGCTCCTTTCATTCAGTCAGTAGCTTCAAAAATTTCTGGTATATGAATAACATGATGTTTTTCAATGGCAAAAATCAATGAATATTGTAAATGCACAAACAGTAATTTCTCCGCATTGCAAGGTGCAAGTCTGAAATTTTTTGCTTTTTCCTGCTCCTCTTAGCATGATAAAGAAGATTCAAAGAGAGTGAGATGCCAGCTCCTTTCATTCAGTCAGTAGCTTCAAACATTTCTGGTATATGAATAACATGATGTTTTTCAATGGCAAAAATCAATGAATATTGTAAATGCACAAACAGTAATTTCTCCGCATTGCAAGGTGCAATTCTGAAATTTTTTGCTTTTTCCTGCTCCTCTTAGCATGATAAAGAAGATTCAAAGAGAGTGAGATGCCAGCTCCTTTCATTCAGTCAGTAGCTTCAAACATTTCTGGTATATGAATAACATGATGTTTTTCAATGGCAAAAATCAATGAATATTGTAAATGCACAAACAGTAATTTCTCCGCATTGCAAGGTGCAAGTCTGAAATTTTTTGCTTTTTCCTGCTCCTCTTAGCATGATAAAGAAGATTCAAAGAGAGTGAGATGCCAGCTACTTTCATTCAGTCAGTAGCTTCAATCATTTCTGGACGTTTTTCAATGGTAAAAATCAATGAATATTGTAAATGCACAAACAGTAATTTCTCCACATTGCAAGGTGCAATTCTGAAATTTTTTGCTTTTTCCTGCTCCTCTTAGCATGATAAAGAAGATTCAAAGAGAGTGAGATGCCAGCTCCTTTCAGTCAGTAGCTTCAAACATTTCTGGTATATGAATAACATGATGTTTTTCAATGGCAAAAATCAATGAATATTGTAAATGCACAAACAGTAATTTCTCCGCATTGCAAGGTGCAATTCTGAAATTTTTTGCTTTTTCCTGCTCCTCTTAGCATGATAAAGAAGATTCAAAGAGAGTGAGATGCCAGCTCCTTTCATTCAGTCAGTAGCTTCAATCATTTCTGGATGTTTTTCAATGGCAAAAATCAATGAATATTGTAAATGCACAAACTGTAATTTCTCCGCATTGCAAGGTGCAATTCTGAAATTTTTTCTTTTTCCTGCTCCTCTTAGCATGATAAAGAAGATTCAAAGAGAGTGAGATGCCAGCTCCTTTCATTCAGTCAGTAGCTTCAATCATTTCTGGACGTTTTTCAGTGGCAAAAATCAATGAATATTGTAAATGCACAAACAGTAATTTCTCCGCATTGCAAGGTGCAATTCTGAAATTTTTTGCTTTTTCCTGCTCCTCTTAGCATGATAAAGAAGATTCAAAGAGAGTGAGATGCCAGCTCCTTTCATTCAGTCAGTACCTTCAATCATTTCTGGACGTTTTTCAATGGCAAAAATCAATGAATATTGTAAATGCACAAACAGTAATTTCTCCGCATTGCAAGGTGCAAGTCTGAAATTTTTTGCTTTTTCCTGCTCCTCTTAGCATGATAAAGAAGATTCAAAGAGAGTGAGATGCCAGCTACTTTCATTCAGTCAGTAGCTTCAATCATTTCGGGACGTTTTTCAATGGTAAAAATCAATGAATATTGTAAATGCACAAACAGTAATTTCTCCACATTGCAAGGTGCAATTCTGAAATTTTTTGCTTTTTCCTGCTCCTCTTAGCATGATAACGAAGATTCAAAGAGAGTGAGATGCCAGCTCCTTTCATTCAGTCAGTAGCTTCAAACATTTCTGGTATATGAATAACATGATGTTTTTCAATGGCAAAAATCAATGAATATTGTAAATGCACAAACAGTAATTTCTCCGCATTGCAAGGTGCAATTCTGAAATTTTTTGCTTTTTCCTGCTCCTCTTAGCATGATAAAGAAGATTCAAAGAGAGTGAGATGCCAGCTCCTTTCATTCAGTCAGTAGCTTCAATCATTTCTGGATGTTTTTCAATGGCAAAAATCAATGAATATTGTAAATGCACAAACTGTAATTTCTCCGCATTGCAAGGTGCAATTCTGAAATTTTTTGCTTTTTCCTGCTCCTCTTAGCATGATAAAGAAGATTCAAAGAGAGTGAGATGCCAGCTCCTTTCATTCAGTCAGTAGCTTCAATCATTTCTGGACGTTTTTCAATGGCAAAAATCAATGAATATTGTAAATGCACAAACAGTAATTTCTCCGCATTGCAAGGTGCAATTCTGAAATTTTTTGCTTTTTCCTGCTCCTCTTAGCATGATAAAGAAGATTCAAAGAGAGTGAGATGCCAGCTCCTTTCATTCAGTCAGTAGCTTCAATCATTTCTGGACGTTTTTCAATGGCAAAAATCAATGAATATTGTAAATGCACAAACAGTAATTTCTCCGCATTGCAAGGTGCAATTCTGAAATTTTTTGCTTTTTCCCGCTCCTCTTAGCATGATAAAGAAGATTCAAAGAGAGTGAGGTGCCAGCTCCTTTCATTCAGTCAGTAGCTTCAAACATTTCTGGTATATGAATAACATGTTTTTCAATGGCAAAAATCAATGAATATTGTAAATGCACAAACAGTAATTTCTCCGCATTGCAAGGTGCAATTCTGAAATTTTTTGATTTTTCCTGCTCCTCTTAGCATGATAAAGAAGATTCAAAGAGAGTGAGATGCCAGCTCCTTTCATTCAGTCAGTAGCTTCAATCATTTCTGGACGTTTTTCAATGGCAAAAATCAATGAATATTGTAAAAGCACAAACAGTAATTTCTCCGCATTGCAAGGTGCAATTCTGAAATTTTTTGCTTTTTCCTGCTCCTCTTAGCATGATAAAGAAGATTCAAAGAGAGTGAGATGCCAGCTCCTTTCATTCAGTCAGTAGCTTCAAACATTTCTGGTATATGAATAACATGATGTTTTTCAATGGCAAAAATCAATGAATATTGTAAATGCACAAACAGTAATTTCTCCGCATTGCAAGGTGCAATTCTGAAATTTTTTGCTTTTTCCTGCTCCTCTTAGCATGATAAAGAAGATTCAAAGAGAGTGAGATGCCAGCTCCTTTCATTCAGTCAGTAGCTTCAAACATTTCTGGTATATGAATAACATGATGTTTTTCAATGGCAAAAATCAATGAATATTGTAAATGCACAAACAGTAATTTCTCCGCATTGCAAGGTGCAAGTCTGAAATTTTTTGCTTTTTCCTGCTCCTCTTAGCATGATAAAGAAGATTCAAAGAGAGTGAGATGCCAGCTCCTTTCATTCAGTCAGTAGCTTCAAACATTTCTGGTATATGAATAACAAGATGTTTTTCAATGGCAAAAATCAATGAATATTGTAAATGCACAAACAGTAATTTCTCCGCATTGCAAGGTGCAATTCTGAAATTTTTTGCTTTTTCCTGCTCCTCTTAGCATGATAAAGAAGATTCAAAGAGAGTGAGATGCCAGCTCCTTTCATTCAGTCAGTAGCTTCAAACATTTCTGGTATATGAATAACATGATGTTTTTCAATGGCAAAAATCAATGAATATTGTAAATGCACAAACAGTAATTTCTCCGCATTGCAAGGTGCAAGTCTGAAATTTTTTGCTTTTTCCTGCTCCTCTTAGCATGATAAAGAAGATTCAAAGAGAGTGAGATGCCAGCTACTTTCATTCAGTCAGTAGCTTCAATCATTTCTGGACGTTTTTCAATGGTAAAAATCAATGAATATTGTAAATGCACAAACAGTAATTTCTCCACATTGCAAGGTGCAATTCTGAAATTTTTTGCTTTTTCCTGCTCCTCTTAGCATGATAAAGAAGATTCAAAGAGAGTGAGATGCCAGCTCCTTTCAGTCAGTAGCTTCAAACATTTCTGGTATATGAATAACATGATGTTTTTCAATGGCAAAAATCAATGAATATTGTAAATGCACAAACAGTAATTTCTCCGCATTGCAAGGTGCAATTCTGAAATTTTTTGCTTTTTCCTGCTCCTCTTAGCATGATAAAGAAGATTCAAAGAGAGTGAGATGCCAGCTCCTTTCATTCAGTCAGTAGCTTCAATCATTTCTGGATGTTTTTCAATGGCAAAAATCAATGAATATTGTAAATGCACAAACTGTAATTTCTCCGCATTGCAAGGTGCAATTCTGAAATTTTTTGCTTTTTCCTGCTCCTCTTAGCTGATAAAGAAGATTCAAAGAGAGTGAGATGCCAGCTCCTTTCATTCAGTCAGTAGCTTCAATCATTTCTGGACGTTTTTCAGTGGCAAAAATCAATGAATATTGTAAATGCACAAACAGTAATTTCTCCGCATTGCAAGGTGCAATTCTGAAATTTTTTTGCTTTTTCCTGCTCCTCTTAGCATGATAAAGAAGATTCAAAGAGAGTGAGATGCCAGCTCCTTTCATTCAGTCAGTACCTTCAATCATTCTGGACGTTTTTCAATGGCAAAAATCAATGAATATTGTAAATGCACAAACAGTAATTTTCCCCCATTGCAAGGTGCAAGTCTGAATTTTTTGCTTTTTCCTGCTCCTCTTAGCATGATAAAGAAGATTCAAAGAGAGTGAGATGCCAGCTACTTTCATTCAGTCAGTAGCTTCAATCATTTCGGGACGTTTTTCAATGGTAAAATCAATGAATATTGTAAATGCACAAACAGTAATTTCTCCACATTGCAAGGTGCAATTCTGAAATTTTTTGCTTTTTCCTGCTCCTCTTAGCATGATAAAGAAGATTCAAAGAGAGTGAGATGCCAGCTCCTTTCATTCAGTCAGTAGCTTCAATCATTTCTGGACGTTTTTCAATGGCAAAAATCAATGAATATTGTAAATGCACAAACAGTAATTTCTCCGCATTGCAAGGTGCAATTCTGAAATTTTTTGCTTTTTCCCGCTCCTCTTAGCATGATAAAGAAGATTCAAAGAGAGTGAGGTGCCAGCTCCTTTCATTCAGTCAGTAGCTTCAAACATTTCTGGTATATGAATAACAATGTTTTTCAATGGCAAAAATCAATGAATATTGTAAATGCACAACAGTAATTTCTCCGCATTGCAAGGTGCAATTCTGAAATTTTTTGATTTTTCCTGCTCTCCTTAGCATGATAAAGAAGATTCAAAGAGAGTGAGATGCCAGCTCCTTTCATTCAGTCAGTAGCTTCAACCATTTTCTGGACGTTTTTTCAATGGCAAAAATCAATGAATATTGTAAATGCACAAACAGTAATTTCTCCGCATTGCAAGGTGCAAGTCTGAAATTTTTGCTTTTTCCTGCTCCTCTTAGCATGATAAAGAAGATTCAAAGAGAGTGAGATGCCAGCTCCTTTCATTCAGTCAGTAGCTTCAATCATTTCTGGTATATGAATAACATGATGTTTTTCAATGGCAAAAATCAATGAATATTGTAAATGCACAAACAATAATTTCTCCGCATTGCAAGGTGCAATTCTGAAATTTTTTGCTTTTTCCTGCTCCTCTTAGCATGATAAAGAAGATTCAAAGAGAGTGAGATGCCCAGCTCCTTTCATTCAGTCAGTAGCTTCAAACTTTCCTGGTATATGAT